>NC_063202.1:8631359-8663859 GCF_017589495.1 Alosa alosa
AGGCTAGTCTCACCACCCTTTATGGCACAAATGACTCAGATTTTGGAAAAAGGGAGGGATCCCTGAAAACAAAGCCCATTGTTCCACAAAACTCCATGGTCATTCCATTTATCATGGGAGGATGCAATTTTAACCCCAAACCCAAGGAAGGCTATCATTTGGTTCGTTTGAAGTCTGTAATGAAAGACCACAGCCATTACAGTGTTAAGTATTGCATGAAGGCTGTCTCCACTACTGCTTTGCTCTTTGGGAGGCTGCCAGTTCAAGGACCTTGAAATAACATTTGGCCTATTGTTAAATTAATCATCGGCATCTGTTTCTTGTATAGCTTTTATTAATCCCATACTGCTGTGCTAATGTTTTATGCTCCTGAATAGTAGAAGTGGCCTATGAAGCATTAGGGTCCAGGACATAAGAGTGTAACAACAGGCCAGTGCCAGAAGTCACAGCCAAACCATGCATGTTTGCCACTGTGTACTGAAGGGGACATTATATATTCATAACCTCTGTCATGATTGGCTGAAGGTCCACAAGGTACTAACCCAACCCCTTGTACTCACATGTCTCAACTCCTAACACTTTTCATATTAGACGTCAGCCTCAGAGATTGTGAACCTTCAAGAGACTCAAATTGGAGTCTACATGGGCAACCTGGCTTTAGGAACACAACCTAAGCTTCCATTATACTGTATATTTCAAGAATGTTTCATGAAAGGTCTGCATTTATCAGGCTGCTCTGTTTAGCCTGTGAGTCCCTGGGACAGGTTAAGCTAGGCTATCACACACCATCATCGCTCACTACTGCCCGCGTGTCTATACAGAGTTGGAGCTTAGCCAGCCACGAGGGGCCATAATAATCTCTGACCTGCTTAAGGAACAAAGGGTTGGCGTGGGAAGGGTGGAGGAAGCGAAAAAGGGATAAGGAGAGGGCAGAGGAATAGATGGAGAGCGTAAACTAGGTCACCAGTGCCAGTAACCTGCAGCTCAGTGTTAATGCCACCCCCAAAGCCCCTCACACTTCTCCTAAAGCTCTCGCCGCGTCGTCGCTCGCTACCTGTGATGAATGGCTAGAGGAGCCTGGTGAGCCAGGTGTCCTGTTTCCGTTTGTGGCCATGCTCTGAGGGCCCAGTTATGCTCGTCAGTCGGGGCGACCGCAGAGAAATCAATCCTGAAAACCACCCATAGGAAAGACAAGGCTAAGAAAGAAGAGAAATGAAATGTAGGCATTTTTCTAGTTCTTATTGTTTCGAAAATGAGCGCTTTGTCTGTTGTCATTGTCTTACTGGCGCTGTTGAGAAGCGGACAGAACGTTCTTGGGATGATTTATGAAGGGCTTTGTGGCTGCTGCCTAGCAGCAATTGCATAGGAAAATGGTGTATTAAAACTCTCTGAGATTTATACCTGAAAGGTACAGTATGATAGGCAAGTTTATTCACCCAAATTTCATATGAAATCTTTGTTGCATGCCTGAACAAACAGATCAGAAACTTTCTGTTTTGAGCTTTGATGACAACATTAGACAAGCACAGGAATCCACCATTTTGTTAAATTATATTTTAAGTGCTGTCTGCTGTTTCCCTGCAGGCATCAAACCATTATTAATTTGGCATAATTGTGGTGTCCTAGGGAATATGTAATTAAGGCTCTAAAAATAAGATATACGCAGCTGACACTGCTCTAATAACAGGCCATTCAGTACCCCCCTGGTTTTACTATTCTCTGAAAAAAGTATATTGATAGTAATTTGCAAGGATTATGGAAAGTTCAATAAAACAATCAAAAGACTACAAATCAATATGGAGGTCACACTGGTTGAGCAGGCTTTGTGATGCAAAGTAGTGCTAGCTCCCTTGAATCAAATTCTAGCAGTGTCAAGGTCAGACAATCGATTCTTGCTGGAAGCACAAAGACTGAAGCAATATATGCATTTGCAGGATTATTATTCACTTTCCACGGATCCACCTGCTAAGTAAAATAGATTAATTAGTAAGTAACTAAGCCTGTTCTTATCTTATGTCAACAGCTATTTCTGACAAAGCGTCACCAAGAAGACACATTTTATGATGCAATTTCTTGAATGGCACATTCAAATCATTTAGATCCTTTTTTTCACAGCATTATTTTATTTTAGAGAAAATTCAGGCCACCAAGAAATCTTTGACATAATTGATATGATCCCCCTTCCAGTGATATACTTTAATCATTATACCCTCACCTGCACTGATGCTTCATTTAGACGATAAACCCTCTATCAGACCATAAGCGTCTGATCCAGCTGCTCACAGTCAGGCACGTGAAGGCCACCTCTATCCACAAATTATATTATTGTGGGGAATGCATAGGGCGCCACTGATAATGATAAATCCATACAGCTGTGTACTCAGTTTGCCAGCAAGCAAGCTACCCGGTATTATTAATGGGGTGAATAAATAACCGAGGTATTTGCAATTTGTAATTACCGCTAATGAGCTTTTTAGCATGATGATTAACTCTGGGTTGAGCAGCTGGGAATACCCTCGTGGCATCGGTAGGCTAAGACCTTCCAGCTGGTGTGCCTGGGGGCATGCTTTGCCTCCCACCTGACGGGCTTTGCCCTTTCGCCTCTCCCCGCGTGCTCAAGACAATAATAAAATTTGGGATCTTGTCCCTTGGCATCAGCGGCGCAGGCTAGTCACACATGCTAACCACTCACGCTAGCCACGCACACTAGCCACGCACGCTAGCCTCACTCGCACGCACCACAGTAGCCAGAGTGAGTTAATCACAGCCATTGGCTCCTGGCTGCTGGCTGTCGCTATCGAATGCTGTTTTGAGACCAGTTTGGCCCGTCCACTGTCTGTCGGCCTGCTACCGTTCAGCGGGGGCTACCCAGGCGGAGACAAGTTTGGCTAGAAGGTGGCCAATTTGTTAGGTCATGCCACAGCATTCCAAGGGCTGTGCTATCAACTGGCTGTTTCTGCAAGGTTGGTCCACATAATTGGGCAACACTTATCCATCTTTGCATCACTATTCTAACTCTCTAGGTGTTTAGAGGGATTTTTGTTTGGCTTATTTACATGTTGCTGTATTTTACTGCTTGAGCTTGACAAGGGTGGGTTAACACTACATAATCAATTATGTTATGTTTCCATGCTCTGGACTGTTCAGATGAGTTGGAGACATATTGCGAGAGTGAAATTTGTTAGTCCAGTCAAGCTTGCTGTATAATGAAAGTCATTAGTAGACTCTGTAATTGTTTTGGATTTCAAACGGTGGTAGAGGTTGCGTTTTAACTGTCGCCTTAGACAGGACTTCCAGTCGGTTGAACAACCAGAAAGCATGAATTCTGCCCCGCTACCTCATCACAATACAAAATCATTAGAGTGGTGACAAGAGCAAGGAGGTTTTGTTTAAACACATTAACATTTTGACTCCTGGCCCAGAGATCGCTAGATGGTAATCATGTCAGTGTACAACCCTGCTTCCTTGCCTAATGATGAATTAGAAATGTTAAATCAAGCATTGCAAATTATGGTTCACAGCGCTTGTCACCACTTGATAGGAATTATACACGCTGTATGATTCTGCTTGTGCCAAGAGCATGGCATTTCTGCCCACCAGTATTTTTTTTTGTAATTTCTGAAGATTTATTTGCTTAAAACCTTCATATGGAAATGAGAAAATCATTCCTATATGATTATACAAGACCCATGTGCTTGTCAGCATGCAATCCACATGATTCCTCTCTCAGTGATACAGAGAGAAAATGCAACTTCTAAGGTAACTAGGGTGAGTGATGCCTTCCTATAAGTGAGTGAATGTTGTCAGTGTTGTACAGAATACTGTTCATTGCAGATAGAAAACATTGCTTGTGTCAGGCTTTATCTGAAAGACATGGCCAATAGCAGACCCCTTTAGTCCTCCCCAAAAAAGTGGAGGTGTTAATCTCCTTCGTGGTACATATTGATCAGACATGCTCTTCATAAAAAACACATCTGTTATCCTAATGGTAAACCAATCGATTTGTCACCAGGTTTTCTAAGAAGGAATCGCTGGTGAGGCCAATACAGTAATCTCTGTCATGTTCAGAGGCCATTCATTACACGCAGGCCTCTTTTCGCTCAGCAGTGGTTAAATGTGCCATACTTTCATTTTTTTTTTCCGAGAGGGTTGAATAAATCGCAGATGTGGAAATCAGAACCACCTGCGACAACATGTGGAGTCATGCTGTGTCCAGCACTTCGACAGCACAGTCAATGTCATGCCAGCCGAGTATGCGTGAAAAGCCTCTTAGGCTCTGGCGCGTGTTCGGGAAACAGATGTTTAAGGCCAGTGCCAGACAAATGCTTCCCATTCTCTCATCTCATTTAGAGCCATATAACGCTCCAAATATGCCACAGTGGACAAGCAATTTTCATTTGGACCTTGAGATGCCGTTTCATACAAATGTGAAATGTCAAACAACTCAATTACAAAGTTCTGTTATGAAAGGGGCCATTACTGCAATGAACTAGGAGCGCTGCGGACTTGCAGCTTACATCAGCCGAGGAGTTTTTTTTTTTTTTACGTAAGTCGCTCACATTTTAGCTCAGCCTCAAGCTTCAGCGCTCTTGGAGAGATAATTCCGCCGGATTCACCCTTTCATTTTATCCAGCGAAGGGAGTCCTTCCCGTCACAGATTTTATGACCATCTGTCTGTCTGTCTGTCTGTCTGCTTGTCACACGGCATTCGTCCTCCCCTTATGCCTATATCCATCGCTCCGGTACACACATCTTCTTCAGTGGGGTGGCGAGGCGTCCCAAGTGGCAGCTGTTAGCTCCAGCCAGCTGTTGTGAGCTTTGCCATCCGGCTCCAGAACAACCTGTCTGGGCTTACTTAAAGCAGCTTTTGGCGGCTCTCTAGTCTCCGGTGCGTGCTTCATCACGTCCGCTGGCACATGGACGGGCGAATGGGAGCAGAGGGACTGGGTCGCCTCGGTTCCCCTCATCTCTCACTGAGCACGTTCTGCGGCGCCTGCCCTTCTGTCCACCCTGGCACAATCTTCTAGCAGGTGTTCTGTGTGGGTTCTCAAAAGAGGGAGCAGGTGTTCTGTGTGGGTTCTCAAAAGAAAGAGGGTAGTGCGCGCCAGGCATCTGAACATTCATTAAAAAACACCTCAACTACACACACCATCCCCACCAATGAAAAGATGCAAAGAGAGATAGAAACCATGGGAGAGACAGACAATCAAGTGGGGGGAGAGATAGAGAGAGAGAGAGATAGAGAGAGAGAGAAAAACAACCAGGTTTGTCATCAACTTTTTTCAGTCATTAGATAACTCCCATCTGTCTCTCTCGTTTTTTCTCCCCAAACTCCCAGTCTTCTGGAAATGGCACTATTAGAGCTTGGAATCCAAGGCAATTTGGGCAGGCAGGGGGTGTACGTGGCTGATGTGAAAGAATGGCCCGTGAGACAGATAGACGGGATAAACTGTTTGATTAGATATCTGATCTATTCACTCATTACTTCTGCCGGGATTCTGGTCCCTAATGAGATAAGGGTAATGAATATGTATTGCACAGCCTGCGTTGCGATTAATCTAAATGCTCCAGGATGTTCGGCATTAATTTTGATAACCCCTGTTCCCCTCCCTCACTCCCTCCCGCCTCTCCACTGCTGCGGAAAAATAGGTGAAATGCTTTGAGTGCGTTCCGACGGAGAACCACACCTGTTGTTTTTGTTTGCTGCCTGGTGACATCACAGGGAATGCGGCTCCTAACAAATTTCTAAGGATCCCCCCCTTGTGGATTCCATGAATAATAAAATATAGGCATGAATTAGCAATGACGCGTGTGCGGCTCAGGCAACACTGCTTGGGTCAGCAGTTTGGGGGGGGGGGGGACGACGAAGATTAAATGACTCCAGAGCAAAATTTGAGCTTTAATTGGAACCAGGAAGTCCAGAAACCCCATTAAAATGTGTGAAACAATGGGAGCGCGCAACCATAAAAATGTGTTTTCATTTCTTCTCAGCTTTCTATTCCAGATAAAGCAATATAGCAGCTATTTTAGAAGACACTACTTGCAGAGAATCGTTGAAAATTATGTGGCAGACTGAATTTTATTGGTTCTGAATCAAAAATGTAATTTAACTTTGGGAAACATGCAACACCTACAGACTATGCGCTCAAATCCTGTATGTACAACTATATAGTGAAGGCATCCTATAGAAGTATCATAACCTGGATGTTATAAATATTAAGCGGGAAAACATGCACTCCATGACTCAATTACAGACACACTTCCATGCCAGTGTAAGCCAGCTAGCTCTGGTCATGGCTTCGTCTCCAGGGTGATTTATTAAAGGTAATGAAGTCAATGTTGTTGACAATGATGTCGGCTGGGAAAGGACCATTAGATGAATGTTCTGAGGCAGTGTCATCAGTGACTGCAAGAGGCCCCTGATGGTGTAAGTCAATGTTTGTGAATGTGAGGGGAATACAATGCTCTTATAGGATGGTTCGCCTGCTTGGATTGGGTGCAAGTCTCGATGATTGTTTACCTTTGAGAGCAATGTGAATAATGATGATGGTTGTATACGTCCATAGTAATGACTTGTCCAAGGTCAGAGCAATCAGGAGACTCTCAGTGGCCATTTCATGTCACTACGTTGTCTCATGAAATGTCAACCCATGTCAAGTTAATACTCTGTGGCTGAGTCTTAAATCTCTCTCCACTTTAAATGGAAGGAGCTGACATTGTATTTACCATAGTGGCTCATAAACAACTTAGCCATAGACCTCTGACCAGGTGTACAATAGCGATTTTTAGACAATGCACCAGGCCACTCCCTAAGTTGTTAATTGCCACACCCCTGGGCGCATTGTGTCCTGATGCCATTCTTCCTATCAGGCGTAGCTTATCCTGTAATGGTTTGCATTTACTGTGAGTGGAGATCTTTTCTGCTGCTCGACCCACATTATTCCCCGGTGGTGTGACTGTTGAACATAGCATATGGTGCTTTGACAGGCATTTCGCTATGCTTGCGAATCACCAACAGCCTTGTAGAAAGAGAGAGAGACAGACAGAGAGGGTGCATGAGCAAGGCTTCTCTGTTTCGACATGTTTTTGCCTAATTAAGCAGGCCTGGATCTCAAGACAGTTTAATAAGGAGAGGAAGAGGGACAAGCTTGTCTTTTCACAAGCGCGTCCAAGTGCCAGGCGAGATAGCTGGCATAAGAGTGGCAATTAGCCGCCCCTGCCACCCACGGTTCCTCTCCACCATGCCATGGCACCTCCGCGGCACTAAAGCCTCCTAGCAGAGGGCTTTTTGTGTTTCTCCCTCAACCCCCGCCCCCCCCCCCCCCACACACACCAACCCTCCAACTGCCCTCACCCCCACCAATCCCTTCCACCCCCTCTTTCTCCTTGTGCCATGGTAATTAAAGATTAGTCAAACAAATTCAATGTGCCATCGAAAGCACACTTTTGAGTCAAAAACAAATTTGCATTTCAACAACATGGCCGTTACTTAGTGGCAATCCGGGAGGGCACAAAAGAAATACTGATTATGGGAAACCAGCGAGAGAGCGTATGCAGAGGGAGAAGGTAAAGAGAAGTTAGCCGTGGCCTACTGGTTAGCGCTTCAGACTTGTAACCGGAGGGTTGCCGGTTCGAACCCTGACCAGTAGGCACGGCTGAAGTGCCCTTGAGCAAGGCACCTAACCCCTCACTGCTCCCCGAGCGCCGCTGTTGTTGCAGGCAGCTCACTGCGCTGGGATTAGTGTGTGCTTCACTGTGTGTTTACTGTGTGCAGTGTGTTTCACTAATTCACAGATTGGAATAAATGCAGAGACCAAATTTCCCTCACGGGATCAAAAGAGTATATATACTATACATACTTATACAAAGAATGTGTGTGAACACAACAAGTGAGCTCAAATAGTGCAGGGTCAAACTGTGGTAAAATAGCCCTTTCCTCTCTCAATTTTCTGTTATGCTTAAGTGGAGTGCTGTTGTTCTATGAACGGCCCTGATGAGAGGTGATTTATAAACCAGACTAGTTTTATTTTTTTATTTTTTTGACTTGGCTTAAACCAATTTCATGGCTGGTCTCCTCGCCTCTCGGACACTACAGGCCAATTCTTCCCTAACAAGAAGGGCTCTGGCCCTGGTGTTGCAGACACATGCACGCTGGGGAATCAATGTGCTCTGTCACCGTTTTAATGGGTCAAGAGCAAATTAAAATGCATTAAGCAGCTGCGTAATTGCTAAAGTTAATAAAGATTTAAATATTCATAAGTGTCCTTGCAAGTTGGTATTTTTTCTCGATGAGGGACACGGGTAAGAAATGTCTCCCTGTCTGATCCAATGACCCCTGTGTGGAAGAATAAGGCTGGCCTTCAACGTCCATCTGTCTCACCCTGGACTGGAAAAAAAAAAGAAAGCATCAAATTTGTTTCCAGAGTGTAGTGGTTTGGAGAGGTACCAGATGGTTCACATATGTGTGATAAAGGCATACTGTCTGGTCAAGCAAGGGTTACTTGAGAGAGGGGATATCATCGTTCACCACTGGACATTTTAGGAGATCACTAGTAAAATGTTTGTTTGCTTGTGTCTCTGCATTAAAGGTGTTACTGATATTCCCCATTCCCCAAATGCTTCAGGTATGGTTGCTATAAACATTTTGAAATTAGATTGTAGCAATATAAAAATAATTTATTCATGTGAGTTTTCAGTGAATGCTAAAATATATGAAATTCTGTTGGGGCTCCTTCATTCGTTCACCACTGGACATTTTAGGAGATCACTAGTAAAATGTTTGTTTGCTTGTGTCTCTGCATTAAAGGTGTTACTGATATTCCCCATTCCCCAAATGCTTCAGGTATGGTTGCTATAAACATTTTGAAATTAGATTGTAGCAATATAAAAATAATTTATTCATGTGAGTTTTCAGTGAATGCTAAAATATATGAAATTCTGTTGGGGCTCCTTCATTATGCTTTGATATAGTAAACATTTAAATGTCATCAGACAGGTACAAATGAATAAAGGCAGTTATCTTGATGGAAAATCACACCTCCGACAGTGAGGATGTGCTTTCACTGAAATGGCGGTCTACAGTTAGATAATTAACAGCTGATGTCTCAAGTAGCAGCATATTTTTAATCATGTTCATTTCTTTATTCCCGAGGGTGACAGGGTGTCCCTGTCTCTGTGGTTAAATCTCTTCTTTTAGCCTCTGCCTAATTTAATTAATGAGGAACCAGATTTGTCATTTTGGAAATCAGACATTTCTCTCGTGTTTCTATGACGCCTCAGTGGCACATGGCAACAACTGGGCAGAGAGAGCTTAGGAGGCCACTAACCAGCTGAAATGCAGACTTTTATATCCCACTAAATGAGAGCATAAACTCTCTCATTAAGTCTAGCATGAGGATGATTTTTTTGACTGTAATATACGGGAATATAAAAATGTTTTCTTGCATGTAATTAAATCCTGGAGGAGTGTTATCCAGTGGGTGTTCTGATGCGTACTTCTGGCAAGGCCTCGATATTCCTTACCCAAAAAAGATTCGCTCAAAGTTGAGAGGGAAAGGAGGAAGAAAAGAGCGTCTGTGAGTGCTTGAATGTATTAGCATGTATTTACTCCAGGGCTGGCAGAGATAGAGAGAATGAGACAGTTGTTGTGCTCCTATGGACCCTTTCAAGAGAGTTCCATTATCAGCATCATAGTTGGCCCCACAAGGCTTCCGTTTTAACATTCCATATGTTATCTTAATGCAGAGGAAGTAGATTGGGGCCCAAATAGAACGTTCAAGCATTGTTTTTGTTTTTATTGTTGAAAGGGTCTATACACTAATGCAGACTCATACTTAGGTGTGGGCATGGAGCGCTGTCCATTCACGCCTCATCTAATGAGCTCCCCACAAGTACTTTCCTCGGTTGTCATTTGGAAGGATAACGCAGGGATTATAGATCTTTCTATTGTTTCCTATTAAATTAGGCTTTTGGAGGAGATGCCAGTCACTCTTAGAAGCTAATTGGGGAATATCTTTGCCAGGCGAACAAGGGACTCTGTCTAGTTATTTGGCCGACCGGGGGCTCCGTCGCAAAAAAGTGCCACACGGCCCCAGCCCTCGCGTTCACCCCCTCCCTCTGCGGCACGTTTTTTTATCACGGTGGTGCACGCACACTGTAGGTCTCTCTGGGCATCCATTTTGTGTATTGGCGGGGGCTTCTCCAAATAGCTGGTGGTGTGGGCAGTGGGGAATAGAGTAAACTCAAACATGAAGGTAAATTATCTGCAGTGGGACACAGGGGTGACGTTCTGTTTCCTCCAATAATACCTTGCCCAAGCACTGAACTCTTCCCATTACAGAGAGCCAAAATGCCTGGGGGACTTTTGGGGCGATGCCCAAGACTTTTTTTTGGGGGTTGCTGATTCATCAGCTTTTGAATGTAAGAGATCTGTTGGTCTGGAACTTTTTGAGGAGTCACTGCAAAGGCCGCTGTATCCAAGTATTTAAATGCTGTTTGAGACTCCTTACCCTAGCGTACGTGCGCGCACACACACACACACACACACATACACACACACACACACACACACACATAAACACACAACTTCTTTACATCCTTTCACTCTCTGTTTAGTTCTTTCTTTCCCTCTGTCCCACACACAGACTCTTTCTCTCTCTCTCTCTCTCTATCTCATATAGATCCCTGCATACATCTCCCTTGCATACCCTCATTTCTCCTTCAGGCAGAAGTTTTGTTGTACCAAAACATGATATTTCCAGTCAGGTCACACAGTGCACCAACTCTTGACATTTCATCTACCGTCATTTTTCATTTGAAATGTCCTTCATGTTTTCTCAATTTTATTTTCATTTCATTTCATTTTTTTTTGCCAGAGCTAATCCGCAACATGATCTGTGCTAAGGTAATGATCTGTGCTGCATCCTGCCATTTATCCAATAAATCAGAGCGCTACCGATCATTAAGCATAATAGCAATGTTCTCCACAGAAGCCTAAATGGCTGAATATATTTGGGATGTTGTGGCATTTCTGAAGTTGTTGCTTGCTAATGTGAACAAATTCAACTTTTTCAATTTACTTTGCAAATGCTAAACAACGCATTGTTATCCTCTAACTTCCACTGAAGACAGTGGCAGAATGTTTGGGTTTTGATACATTATTTTGCTCACCATTGTGGTCCAGAGAGTAGATTCTCAAGTTGAAAGTGCCATCAGCTTGACCTATAAAAGGGGCCTTCTTAGGGAGCGTTTAGATCATAGACTGTATACATAGAACAGTGTGTTGAAATGTACTGTATATACATAGAGGTCCATATATTAAAAAGCCCAGGCACAAGCAAGCACATTAATTTGTACTGACCCACAACTATTCACCATTTTAGAGCAGTGTTCCATTGTGTAAAAATGTGGAAATAAGTGTAGGTAAGGTATTCCAAAAATAAATAAAAAAATAAATGAAATAAAATAAAATGTCCTACGCATGACTGCTTGATGGCATAGCCCCTAACTCCTATTCATTTTTCCTGCTTTGAGTTGAAAAGAGCTTCACAGGGAGGATAGATGAAGCTTATTTATGAAAATGTTTGCTGTCACTGAAGACATATCTGTCTACCCCCTCCCCCCCGTCCACACACACACACACACACACACACACCTTTCCCCCATATTTCATATATAGGTACAGTATAAGCAGGAAAAAGCAACCCAGCTCTTCTCCTCTGTATCAGCAGCTAGTGCGTTTCAGGCTAACAATGCAAATCTTGGCTAATAAGAGGCTGAATTTGCATACGCCGCCTGTCATGTACACAAATCTGTATGCAAGAGAAGTAAACTCTGAAGCTCTGACAGGTCAGCCATGACATCCATATTAACGCTGCAGTATATTTCAAGCATGCTGTTTGGTTCTCCCCAATAAACAGGAATACCTGAGAATGATTTTCATTGTTCTAAAGTATACAGTATGGTGAGTGTGTACCACTCTGGATGGAATAACACTGAATATTTCATTTGGTGCCAAGTGGAGTAGACTTTTATCTGAATTAGCCCAAGTCATCACAGGCGGGCTCAACCCTGTCATGACACCTTCGGAGAGGATGTAATCTCCGAAGGATCAGGCTGGTGTGAAGAAACTAGACTTGAATGCCTTTTTTTGGGATAGGCCTCAAAGTAGATATTGAAGTTAGTTGTTTTTCAATCCGCTGTTCCAGGAATCAATAAATTTGAGTCTGGTGTACACTGTACACAAAGGTTGTTGGGATTGTTTTTTTGTTAAAGGTCAAAGCAAACGATCTGTTAGGAAAAGGCTTTTGTTGAATAACAAATGACTTTGTGCTGAGACAAAAGCAGTATGCCTACATGGCAGGAATACAGTCTGACCAGTACATTTGTCTCAGAATATAAGAATGTTATTATCACAGATTAGGACGGAAAATGCTCAACATTATTTCGGAAGAGGAGAATTCTTCAGTGTCACCCCGTACTCCTTTTCAACATTCTCTTGTCCTTTTCTCATATTCCTTTGATGTGCTCCGCACGCAAGTTTACAAGAGTGTGTGGCATTTCGTTCTCTCACCTCGCTCTTGGTGCTTTTAGGCTTGACGACGGTGTTGCTCGGAGCTCTTCAAACTTTACTGAGATAAATGCTACACCCTCCCCAGATGCTGGGTAGCATTTGGAGGTTGGATCAGTGCAGTTGAGTATGACTCCAAGTGTCATATGGAGTCCCATGTCTCGGGCTGAAATGCCAGTGATCACAGTCTGGGCAGTTATGTGATGCAGCACAGGGTAGTCAGTAGCAATTCCAGAATTGTTTTGTTTTGTTTTGTTTTGTTTTATCAACTCTTGAGGCTCTTCATCCTTCAGTCCATTCTCCCTCTCATTTGTAAATGTGTTGTTGATTGTGCGGCTAAGTACTGTATGCTTTGATAAATGTTGCAGTTGCAGTGAAAAAGAGCAGAACAAGCTTCCAAAAGGCCCAAGGAGTTTAGGTCTATTTTAAATCATGCCCCCTAATTTTGCTGTAGTCTCTCTTTATCTTGACACTTTTTCTCTAGCTTCTCCCTCTCTGAAGCTACCATCTCTTAGGCTGCCAAATGTCAGGGCCGGTGAGGCCAGGTGAGTTACTGTGGAACCAAAAGCAGACTCAGGAAGCAGAGAGTATATTTAGTGGGTTTTAATGACAGAACACAGGAATCGGCAGCCAGGCAGAGTGACTTGACAAAACAGTGCAAACTCAAAAAATCCAAAAACGGCAGAGGTACAGGCAGGTTTCAGTCAAAATCCAAAGTGGCAAGACAGGCAGAGTTCGGTAAACAGATTGGCAGGCAAAAACACAGGCAGCAGTACAGGCAAGGTTCAGTCAAAATCCAAGGTGGCAAAAACAGGCAGAGTTCGGTACACGGGTAGGCCAAGAAAACACAGGCAGCAAAACACAGGCAGCAGTACAGGCAAGGTTCAGTCAAAATCCAAAGTGGCAAGACAGGCAGAGTTCGGTAAACAGATTGGCAGGCAAAACACAGGCAGCAGTACAGGCAAGGTTCAGTCAAAATCCAAAGTGGCAAGACAGGCAGAGTTCGGTAAACAGATTGGCAGGCAAAACACAGGCAGCAGTACAGGCAAGGTTCAGTCAAAATCCAAAGTGGCAAGACAGGCAGAGTTCGGTAAACAGATTGGCAGGCAAAACACAGGCAGCAGTACAGGCAAGGTTCAGTCCAAAAATCAAAGTGGCAAGACAGGCAGAGTTCGGTAAACAGGATTGGCAGGCAAAAACACAGGCAGGCAGTACAGGCAAGGTTCAGTCAAAATCCAAGGTGGCAAAAACAGGCAGAGTTCGTACACGGTAGGCCAAGAAAACACAGGCAGCAGTACAGGCAAGGTTCAGTCAAAATCCAAAGTGGCAAGACAGGCAGAGTTCGGTAAACAGATTGGCAGGCAAAACACAGGCAGCAGTACAGGCAAGGTTCAGTCAAAATCCAAAGTGGCAAGACAGGCAGAGTTCGGTAAACAGATTGGCAGGCAAAACACAGGCAGCAGTACAGGCAAGGTTCAGTCAAAATCCAAAGTGGCAAGACAGGCAGAGTTCGGTAAACAGATTGGCAGGCAAAACACAGGCAGCAGTACAGGCAAGGTTCAGTCAAAATCCAAAGTGGCAAGACAGGCAGAGTTCGGTAAACAGATTGGCAGGCAAAACACAGGCAGCAGTACAGGCAAGGTTCAGTCAAAATCCAAAGTGGCAAGACAGGCAGAGTTCGGTAAACAGATTGGCAGGCAAAACACAGGCAGCAGTACAGGCAAGGTTCAGTCAAAATCCAAAGTGGCAAGACAGGCAGAGTTCGGTAAACAGATTGGCAGGCAAAACACAGGCAGCAGTACAGGCAAGGTTCAGTCAAAATCCAAAGTGGCAAGACAGGCAGAGTTCGGTAAACAGATACCAAAAGGGTCCAATTCACAGGTCAAAAAACAGTAATCCAAAAGAGCATGAGCAAAGGCGAGAATCCACTGTGAAAGACGTGACAATCTGGCAAAGAGTGTTTCTCCTGGCACTGCTTAAATGCTATGGCTGACGAGGAGAGTGGCAACAGGTGTGACAGAGCAAGCACTGATGATTGGGCAGCTCCCCTGTCAGTCAACTAGGAGCCAGGACAGAGGGAAAACCTGGTATGGAGTCCAGGGACAGCAGAGGCATGACAGATCACAGACCTGGAATGGAGTCCAGGGACAGCAGAGGCACAGACAGATCACAGACCTGGAATGGAGTCCAGGGACAGCAGAGGCATGACAGATCACAGACTAAGTGGGGATTCTGGGCCGGATTGTGACACCAAAAGTTAGAAGAATTTAGCCACTCTCTCTGTCTCATTCAGGACAAGAGCTAAATTGATAAACTATGGTCACTGCAGCTACACTGTCAGAGTAATAAAACAGGGTGGAAACGAGTCCACATGCTTGACAGTCATGATGAACAAAGTGCAGAGTGGACCAGTGATTTGTCAGGGCCATATTGGCATGAGCTGCACACCGGAGCTGTACCTGTGCCAGCTAGCCTTCATAGTACAAAGCTCTGAATTACCGTGTTGCCATATGGTCTGTTAAAAATGGATGTTAAAAGCAAAGAAGCCCCTCACATACCTAAGTGACGCCCATCTGCAGTGCTACACACTGCTGGGGAAGAACATTACATGGAGGGGGACAGTGAGGAAGGTTTTTTTGTTTAACTCTTTTTAGAATTTTTGTGAACAAAAATTACCAATTAGGAATAGGGTCTGGTAAGCCTTCTCCATCAAACATTTCATTAAGGATTAAAATGAGCAGACTATTAAAGCTGGTTTCTTAGAGATAGAAGCCTCTCAGCTCTTCCAATTAAAAGGGTACATACCATATTAAATTTCCCTGGTCTGCAGGGACTCCGAGGCAACGGCGCCATAATAAGAGCAGATATAGGTGGCTGCAGCGGGTGACATTAAGTCAATTGTATTTCCTGTTTTTTTTTTTTTACTTTGCCAGGCTCATTTTTTGTGCCACTGTGGGAAGCCTGCTGTCACTGCTATGACTTTGTTCCTGTTATCAGACACAGGAAATGCGAAAAAAACTGGGCCTTTATTGGATTATTACCTCTAAACTGCAGCTGCTGCTTGAGAGGGAGGTTTTTTCGTGGGATGCCAGGCCAGAAGCCTCACGTCCATTGTCTGTCCTTGCCTTTTCTGCTGTCTTAATGAAGACATTTATAGACACAGGTCAGCTCGGTCTGTGAGACATTTTGAACATCTGTGGCTTGCCGGGAGAGAAATGGCTGTATACATTAATAGAAATGGGAGAGAAGAAGTGCAAAAACAGTATTCATTCCGGTTCCGGCGCCGTCAGGTGTGGCAGCCTACTCAGCAGCTCCGTGTCTTAGTGTTTGTTTCTACGTCTTTTGTCTACTTTTTGTTTACTTTTTACTTCGTAACTTTTTGGATTACACACTTTGAGGAGTGTTTTTATTCTATCACTTGAATTTCCCCTGGGGATCAATAAAGTATCTATCTATCTATCTATCTATTTTGATTTTTTTTTTGTTTAAGGCTTCAGCCTTCTCTGGGCACAGCCACAATACCTTTTCACAATCAAAGCAGGCCCCAGCACAAATGGAGGCTGGATTGAAGCAAATATTGGCAGAGTATTATTTATTTATTTATTTATTTATGTATGTATTTTCAAAACTGAACTTGGACGGAAAAACGTGGCACCCAGTTAGAGTAGAATTTTTAAAAAGGCACTTTCATCCTAAGCGAGTGTGACATTGCCATATTTTATTATTGAAGGATTTTAATCTGTTACCTGGCGATGATTAAAAATGTGCTTGTGGTTGGATGCCATTCATTTACCTCACATTGAGTTGCCCTCTACCTGTCATTTCACAAAGCACATCCCCTATTGTTAGCCACAAATTGACTATACTGCCTACAGTAATCCTTTCGTAATCAGCCAAACATACTTGCTCTTTCATGACTAAAAGAAAGGCTGATACTATAAATTCTCATAGAAACAGAGGCTGTATCCCCATAGTGAATGCAGGGACAGATGGACCAATCAAATATTTTAAGGCCACTCATTCTAGGCAAGGTTGTTTTGTGTGACTGGAGTCACATCTCTCCACTGCTTATTTGTGCAAAGAAATCTGATTTCATTGCTATGCTGTCGCTGCTTTTCTCTTTAATGATTTGGTTCCTTCTCGGAGTTCAAAGAAAATTTATGAGGTTTTCTTAAATCAAAAAAGAAAAAAAGACCCCTTTACTTTCATAGGCAGGAGACAGCATGCATCTGAAGTATGTTTCAATATGAAGATATATTAATGTGCTCAAAGTTTTGCTCTACAATGTTTGTGTGTAAAAGTAAAACAACTAGATGTACCGCATAGCGGTACAAAATATGACCGCCGCTCAGTCCTGTACATCCATTCCGCGAAAATAAATCACACTTCAATTTGTCTCCATATTTTACTCCATCCCCCACTCTTGAAACTTTTGTGTATGCTTGTTTGGCATGCCTGAGTGTGTGTGTGCGGCTGCACAGAAAGTAGCCTACTGGTGCTGAAAAGGTGAATAGATTGTAGAATAGCCAAAGAAGATGTAGCATTGTTATAAAACCTTTAAAATCTCTAAACAATCACAAGTAGGGCAGTTCATCACAGTTCATCCATTGCAACTGGATTGATGAAAGGTCACTTACACCTGTAGGCTACATTGTATTTGGGAAAAGCAAAAGGTATCAGCATAATGTTATTTATTTATTTATTTTTATGTATTTATAAACAAAACATCTCTGTCAGTTCCATGCCGTTTTCAACAGCTATCAAAAACAAAGGTCATTTTTGGATGGATGGATTTTTTGTGAATGTTTCTTCTTCTTTGAGATTTGTGTCATCTTTAGTTCATGTAATACTTTATTGTCAATGCACAAATTAAGTAACAGTAGTCTGAAACGTTGTTGTTAATGCACAAATTAAGTAACAGTAGCCTAGTCTGAAACGAAATGCTGTTTTACATCTAACCAGTGGTGCAAATAACTGACATGTCCAAATGGGCCTTGATGAAATGCGCCGCTAGACTGTTCATACACATTTTTTAACGGGCCAAAGTTGAAGAGCTTTTTGTCCGTTATTGTTTTGTTGCAAATATAGGCTGATTCATGTTCCCTTGCATTGTTTAACTGAGGTCCATGGCTAGTCTGGCTTTCATCAGAGCAAGCTCAATCTTTTAAGAAATCAAAAATAAATAGCGGGCAGATCAGGCTGGGTTCACCCAGCCTAGTCCATAGGCACCGATATTGTTTAATTTTCCGATTGAGATATACACGCCTGGCTATTCTAAATGCAAAAATGCATCAGGGAGTTATGACAAAACGGTAACTAACAAACTAGATCCTAATAGAAAGCTGTTAGCTTCCCTAAGCTACAGGTAGGATTATAAGGTAGGCCTATTAACAACATAAATTGTCAATAGGCTATGCTGGCGACACAAATAAAATCTCCTTTGAAACCAATGGCTTCGCCATACAGTATCAAGCGGACTTAAACGGTCATATCGCGGGCGAAAAAGTTGTAATAACATTCACGCAGCTCCATGAGTCAAGGAAAGCGCTGAATGAAGTAGCCACTTCTAAATGGGACCCACTACACAGTAGCTTAAGGTGTTTTGCTAAAGCAGCCATAATGAAATGAAGGTGTCATTGTTTGATACTTCACACACACGTGCTTTTAATTTCACAGACTACAACTACCAAGCTGGAATCAAAGCACATCGATTCCCCTCTCACACCCTGCACGACTTAAAACAAAAATAAACAGGCGTCTCAGTCTCACGCATGTATAGGCAAAACTGTATCAGACCCGTTGTAACGTTGGTAAATCTTCCATTGCACAGAATGATTTTGTAGCACGTTGCAATAAATGACAGTCGAAAGATACAAACAGTGCTGCTATACATTTTGCTTGGTATAACCGCATTTATAGTTTTCTACAAATGCAATCAATCAAATGCCTCCATCACTCAACCAACGCGGTAACATTACCTAGGTCCTTATTGATATTACAAGATTAACGTATTCTGCAGTAAAAAACCAAGCATGTCCGATAAACATCCTCAGATTTATTTTGGCTTCAAGAAGAAATGGGAATTACACTTCATGTGAACATCGTCCTATCCTTATTAGATGTTCGCCATGTAAATTACAGTCCTTGTAGGAAGCGCCCATTGTTTTTCCAACCCACTTTTAACTTCCAACAAAATTACGCCTCACTGCAACGATGCGCCATCTAGTGGACAAACGACTACTTCGCCAATACTGAAAATGCAGCCATGATGATGATGATGAATATTTATTTTGGCTTTCTTTTTAATCCTACTGAATTTGTAATTATGTATCGGCCGCTCTAATACCGATAGTATGTGGGTGCCTGTGTGTGTGCATGTGTATATGTGTGCACCGCCATTTACAGGCCAATGAGTGTACAGTCACTAAATGTACACATAACCTAATTTTTTAGACCCCCATGGATGAAATTCTACTTAAACTTGGCATACCCCCAGAGAATGCCAGGTCAATCATACACATAAAATTTGGTGCAGTTCTGAACATCTTAACTGAAGATAGGGGCGATTAAAGCAGAATAATATTGCATTTTCATTTTTACCGGGGGGTGGGGGTGCAAATCACAAATAAGTGATTATGAGCCAGGTTGATGTGGGTCCTTGAGACCAACATACCATAAAAGATTCTTCATCCTCAGTGCCACGGTTCAGGTAGTTATTTAGGACAAACTGTTTTTTTGCGGTTCAGGGGCCCAGGAAGGGTTTAGCGGTGGGGGTGGGGGTGGTGGTGGTCCCCGGGGACGAAATGAAATTTTGGAAAAATTGGTCATCCTAGGCCCTACAGTTCTCAAGATATTCACAGAGAACTGTGTCTGCCCTACCCTCCTTTCGGGGTCCAGTCCAGCGGGGGACTACAGATCAAAACGAAGAATGACGGTTCCATGCTATCCATGTGGGGGTACATGCCCACCAAGTTTTGTGTACCCCGGTCTTTCAGTGTCCAGGAATCCCTTGTTGGTGTACGTCACTAAATGTACACATAAATTATTTTATTGTAAGGCCCCCATGAACGAAAGTGCACAAAACTTGGCATGCATTCGGAGGGTGTCATAATGATCCTACACTTTTAATTTCGTGCAGTTTTGACCTTTGTCAGCCAGAGATATTGTGATGAAAACACCTCATTTTTTTGCTTTTTAATTTTTAACTAGGTGGCGCTATACATGAAATAAGTGGTAATGGGATGGGTTGACATGCCCCCTAAGACCAACATACATAAAAAAGGTGGACCTCCTAGGCCCTACGGTTCTCGAGATATTCACAGAAAACTGTCTCCGGCCACCTACAGGCCAGTTGGTGTATAGTAACATAAATTAATTTATTGTGTGGCCCCCATGAACGGAATTCCACAAAACTTGGCGTGCATACAGAGGGTGTCATAATGATCCTACACTTCCAATTTTCGTGCAGTTTTGACTATGTTAGGTCACAGATACCTTCAATTACAACACCTCATTTTTACTTTTTTGTGTTTAACTAGGTGGCGCTATACATGAAATGAGTGGTTATGGAATGGGTTGACATGGCCCCTTGAGATCAACATACAAAAAAAAAAAATGGTCCTCCTAAACCCTACGGTTTGCGAGAGATATTCACAGAAAACTGTGTTCGCCCCACCCTCCTTTCGGGGTCCAGTCCAGCGGGGGCTACAGATCAAAACGAAAACGATGGTTCCATGCTATCCATGTGGGGTTACATGCCAACCAAGTTTCGTGTACCCCCGGTCTTTCAGTCTCCTGGGAATCATTGACGGAAATTTGGGCATGCGAAAAAAAGTCGCATGCCCAAATTTGGCATGCGACTTTTTGGCAAAAGTGACTAAACCTATATGACCGCCGCTTCGCTGCGCGGCGGTCATAATTATCAGCAGAGAGGATGCTAAGACTGTTGGAGACAGATGTGAAACATTATGTATATAAGTATATATATACGTATACAGTATATACTCTTTTGATCCCTGCATTTATCCCAATCCGTGAATTAGTGAAACACACACTGCACACAGTGAGGTGAAGCACACACTAATCCCGGCGCAGTGAGCTGCCTGCATCAACAGCAGCGCTCGGGGAGCAGTGAGGGGTTAGGTGCTCAAGGGCACTTCAGCTGTGCCTACTGGTCGGGGTTCGAACTGGCAACCCTCCGGTTACAGGTCCGAAGTGCTAACCAGTAGGCCACGGCTGCCCACGAAATGAATGAATGGATTTCCTTTCTTGCCTCTACTATGGAAAGACAGTTGAAAGCCTCAGTAACTTGAGATACATGCTATTCACCAAGAACAGAGACCCTCCTAAAATAAAGAGTCTTCCTCTAACAAGAGAATATGCAGCGGAACACATGAAGCATGCACAGCTGCAAGTCCTTCTGTGGAGAGCTGCTGACAAAAAAACACCTCCAGTGTGTACTGAAGATGTATCCCTGTTTGGTTGGAAAATAGAGGATGGAATTCATGTGTCTGTTCATGGCAACACTAACATTGCACTCAAAACAGGTCTATAGCTTGTTGCTTGTGAATGCAAGGCAGTGCCAGCATGCTGCAGGGCCTCTTGCAGCTGTCAGTCAGAGGGACTACCATGCACCACCTACTGCCATTGCAAAAGTGGTGAACAGTGTGCAAAAAAAAATTCGAAGATGGCTACACTTTCAGTGGAGGATACTGATGACAGCGAGGGAGAAATGTCTGATTGAATGAATGTTTTTTGGAGGAGACATTTGATGTGTGTGATGTGTCTAACCAGTAGGCCACGGCTGCCCTAACATGTATGTAGAACATGCCTGCCTTCTAACCTGTCTTCAGGGTATTATTTTTTCACATCAGACTGTTTTTCACCTTGTTACATGAAACACATCCTTTTGCCCTTATTCATTATAATCAGCCTTCAAAGTGTATGTGCAATGCTAAAGGGAATTGGAAATTGAGCTATCATAGTTAGTAGCTGCAGTGAACTCAGATGATAATGGGAAATCTGCAAAGGTGTGAAATGTGTCTATTTTAACTGGTGTCGGAGGAGAATTAGGGAGAAACAAGACACGTACAGTATGGTAGTGGGAAGTTTAAACGATTATAGCAGTACCAGTGTTACACATGATGACCTTGCAATTCACTGGCTAGTACACATTCCATTAAAACAGAATGACTCATTTAGGAGGACAAAAATATTGAGGATACTGTTGCTTTTGACCATTTGATTATATTAATAATTAGCTTTTTCTGCATGCAAAGATGCTGTGCATAGTTTTAGGTTAACCAATAGAGTGAGGTAATATCATTACAATAAATAGTCTCACTTTGTCCCAGCGTTTTTGATAATCACTACTGTCCCAATTAATAATTTGGGACCGTGTATCTCATTATTGTGTAAAATAAGAGTCATGTTGTGTAATCCCTTCTGAGTTGACTCTTCATACTTGTTTTCTCATTCCAAATGACTAATTATAGTAACATTATTAGTGCTAATAGGCTTATTTTCCAAGAATGGCCTGATTTGAAAGTCACATTGTGAGGATATGATTATTTTGTGCTGGCGCGATCACACTATTCATGACAACTCTGCAAATGGCTAATTTGGCTCGCATGTGCTTATACTGTAGGAAAGCTGTTGTATACACATTTGACAGTTCAATGTAGTATAAAAACACCAATTTTTAAACTCTCATAGAAATCAGCAAGAATAGAAGCACTAATTACAGAAGGACAAGAGTAACTTAATCTTAAACTCAGCATGCAAGGCACTTTAAAGAGGCACTTTCTTTTGGCCAAGAGAGGAAAATAACACAATTCAACTTCTCTGAGCACTTGAATGTGGCTTATTACAATTCCAGCACATAATTTCTCCCAAATGCAGACCCATTACCATTTCATCTCAAAGGCTTAGTCACAGAGAACCCTATTGTGGTATTCCTCACTATGGGACTCTTACCTCTTGCCATGTTTAAAATGTCATCAGTTGGATTGTAAGTGTGTGTGTGTGTGTGTGTGTGGGGGTAATAGGCAGGAAGGGGCTTTCGCTCTCATTCAGATGAATCATACCTCACTGAATTAAATCAAATGGGATTTCAAGTGACTGAGTGTATGGCTAGGAAATGCCGAAACATGGTTTAACAGATCAAGATTTAGGCAGGCAGGCTCGCATGAGCTCCTTTCCCAAAGGCAACTCGTACAAATAACCACACGGCGCATCCTCCTCCATTTAGCCAGAGATGGGCTCGCGAGAGACCTTTTCTGTTACTCATGTGACTAATGTGACTTAAATGAATCACTCCAGGGCCTCTGGTAGTGAGGCACCATCAGACCTGAACTAAGGGTTGCACTATTTAGACCTCCTGCCATCCATTGTTTCAGCCCTGTAATCAATTCCACCCCAGGCGGTGCAGGATAGAGCTTATTTCTGCCGTCCGACTCTCTTTTCTCTGCAGTTTTCACTCTCCCTCTCTCTCTCTCTCTCCCTCTCTCTCAGCCTAAGTCTTTCATTAGGCGCGCTATAAATGTTTCTTCATGGAGAGGTCGAAGCGTGGTCATCATTAGTCACCGGCATCGTAAGTGTAGTTAGAGGCTGCCGAGAGACATTTCACGAAAAAGCAGTGCAATCCCGCCTATTCTTTCACCATGATAGTGTTAATTTCGTCAGACGAGACGAGAGGAAAAATGTTCGTCAACAACCTTTTTTTACATGACTAAGACGAGACGATGACGAGACTGCACTAATGTCCTGAAACACTGACTAAGACTATCTTAAGATGCATTATTGTTGACGAAAAAAGACGAGACTAAAATGTTTTGCATGAAATAAAAACTAAGATAAACTTTCTCTTCCATTTTCGTCTACCAAATGAGAAGACAGAATAGCTGTTACCTTTTCAAAATATTCCGAATGAGTTCATGCGCAGCAGCTTTCCTGTAGGCTAGTCTACGTGCTGTTGCTGCAGCAGGAAACTACATGGAACAAGAACACCGGAGATTTCTGCCAGAGTTAGGCTTTATGCCACAATGCTACATACCCAGAAGTTGAAGCTTCTCTCATACATATACAAATTAACATCCCCCAGAATGTCCATACGAAAATTTTCAGCAAGTAATGTCAACTATTTAACTAGTTACACTGATGATGCAAAGTTTGCTAGCAAGTAAGCTAATATGAAAAGTTCGCTAGCAAGTTAGCTAAGATTGAGAGTTTGTGTTGCGTTTGGGCGCATATCGCCATCTAGCGTGGCGGAGTAAAACATTCATACTTGGGTCCAAGACAGTGTTTCTCAAACTTTTTCAGATGAAGGACCACTTAACTAATCAATAAAAAAGAAACGCACGGACCACCTAGCTAAAAAAAAAAAAATAGACCTAGCAGTATATTAGCCTACACAATACTCACTGAACCACCTTGCTTATTGTCTTTGCACTTTGTTTAATTGTGTCAGAGGATTAATATGATTTAAACTGGCATATCTGACATAGACAGTGTTGTAGAACAGTTTGAATTTACATACAAGTTGGTTCAATATTGCAAACAACTCATCTATATTATATTTTACCACGCCTGCTCGTGGACCACTTGGGATAGCTTATGATTCACCAGTGGTCCCCGGACCACACTTTGTGAAACACTGGTCTATGAAGATCATGACAGTGGTCCAGTCAAATCTTTTACTGTCTATGGCCAAATCCCAGCCGAGCTATAACTGTAGCTCGACTTACCTGTGCATGTACTGACTGACAAAAAAATCAGAATGAGTAATTATAACAGTCAAGTAGCCCTGTGGACACACAATATTGTTAGAAAATTGAGATGTGTGAAACACTATTTGACTGAAATGGTAATCAGAAATAATTTGTTATAAAAAAAGACTAAAATGTTTTGACTAAAACTGACTGAGACTAAGATAGCTTTAGTTTTCTTTTGACTAAAACTAGACTATAAATTACGAGACTTTTAGTTGACTAAAACTTGACTAACAAAAAAGATATTTGAATGACTAAATACGACAAAGACTTAAAAGGACATTTCGTCACAAGACTAAGACTAAGACTAAATAAAAAATAGGTGACAAAATTAACACTACACCATGACTTCAAAAGCAGGTTTGCAGAATTAACTAGACTGCATTTCCGGCGGGAACTGCGAAAGTGTGCTTGCCCTGGTCCGGTCAGCAACGTGAGCAGACAGTGGCATACGCTATGCTGAACCTGGCTTGATCCAGGCATTGTAACGGTGCCTTTCAATGTTGGAGCAGTGACAATATCTCAAAAGCTCTAGGAGAGGGCTATTCAACTATTGGCTTGCGGGTTGAATGCGATTTGTTGGATTTTACCTTTGGCCTGCCTTCGAATTTAGCTTCTATGACTGAGATCAAATCAATAAAATAAAATGACAGCAGTGATTGAAATGACAGCAGTGAAATGATCGTCTTTGCCTCTCAAACTGGGCTATCAGGTAACCTACAGTACAACAGAAATTATGAAATATGACCAAGGCATTAAAAAGCTGCTTGTTTGTCAGGATACTTTTTCACTGATTTATTTAAAAAAAAATATGAGCTATGAGTGTGAATGTTATATATTCCATCCCACAAATTATGTTTTACTGGTTTATTTCACAAATAGTCTATATAGATTTGCTCTATAAAGACCTTATGTCTGTTTGGGATTGTTTTGTGAGCCTGGGGTTGTTTTGAGAGCCTATTGATGTAGCCTATCTCAGAATAAAGGAATACTTCATATTACTCTAAACCACCGTCTGTAAATCAACTGTATACTACTGTCTACATTGCACTATATTTCTTGACCTGTCTCTGTATGTTTCATCACCTTTCTATACTTTGCCTCACATTGCAACACAGCTCAGATCTTTGGTTGCTATGAAGGCCAGTCGTTCTAAATGGATGGTTGCTATGGCCAAAGGCCAGTTCTATCTGCCGCTGTCAAGCGGGCATATCGTAGAATTCTGATTAACCTTATCTTAAAACATCTCTATTTTACTTAGCCCACTTCCATACAGTGGGTCCCATTAAGAAGTGGCCACTTCATTCACGCTTACCGTGATACACACAGCAGCATTAAATTAATCTGTCACCATAAGCCTATGCCTACGTTTGCAAAGAAAACATTTTAATTTTATTCACATGAAACGTTACATTTCATGTACATGTTGACAATGAGTAGGCTAGTTTTGGTTGTTGGTGGTGTTATTGCATCCCTTAGTTATGCCTACAATGCAAGTTCCTCCGATTGGAAGCTCCTGTAGACAATAGTAGACGCATTTCAAAACATCGCGTTAGGAGTCCTTGCCACTTCTTTTAAGCTGTCACAGACGTAGGTGCTACTTTTAGGGCTAAAGTGCTTCGTGAATTACTGTTAGTAAAAAAAAATAGCAGTCCTAAAGTTACACGTGACGAAGTTACGAGTGCAAGTATCTCATATCAAATGACCACGGCATTACACTAAACAACATAAATCCCAATTAGCAACATAGCACCACATCTCCTCCCTATAGCTAGCCACACAAGAAATTAGTGATACTAAATCTCTGCTTAGCATGCTTCTCCGCTTAGCATTCTAATAACAGAAGGGGCACATTTATGTTGACCACTACAACATGACTCATTATGTCTGTAACGTTAACTGTATAAAACACTTACTTTCATAAAGGACGCATACCATCCAGCACATGGAAACCGATATTTTAGGTTCTTGGCCACAAACTCAAAACGTGTCTCTCTGAAGCCCTGTTCTAGAATCTTTGCTCTGAAGGCTGTGTTGCTAAGGCAACATCAAATAAACGAAATGATAGTCTTTCAGTATTAAAAATGTAACGTGTGATTCGAATGGATGTGTGTGGTTTGCAATTAGAATAAATAAGAAATAACATTTCCAATAATTTCCCATAATAAATTACATAATATTTGCACCTTCCTTACTTGTGAATCTCACACCGTATTTCAAGTAGGCTACACTAGTGAAATGTAATACAACGCTTGCCACCTAAGCGTTCAGATAGTTCTAGGCTATTTAACATTAACGTGACATTGCTTGTTTATTCTTTAAATCAACTCCATGCTTTTAGGAAAACAATCTTTTATCATAGTACCCTGTTCAATGAGCGATTACCAGCTCGTTTTTTGTAACAGAGATAGCTGTTTATTATCCCTAGGTTTACAGAAACACCTATTCATATTAATCGTAGCCTATGGAGTGCTGCCGACCACTGTTCATTACGCCCAGAATGCCTTGCATGTCTTTACAACAAAACAACACAGTAAAACCTAAATGCCCGTCAAACATATGCATTTGCATACTTGTAACATTTTTAATAATACTCTGCCATCATAATATGTAACAATAATGACATTTTTAATTTGAATACCGTCAATGTGAAAACAACTCCATTATGTAAGCTATATATAGCTACTGTTCTCCCTTGCTATCTCAGTTAAGTAAGTCCATACTATCCCATGGCAGAGCATGAATTTCATGATTGGGCAAGGTTGCCGGAGACATTGTGTCTGCTCTGAGACATCGTGCATACATGGAAGACATTGTGATAGAAGGTGAATGGTGAAAAAAAGGTGAATGGTGTGAGTTACCAAATACCTGTGGGTGGTATGCCATATGATGGAATATTTCTTTCTTTTTTTTGCCTATGCACCCTCACACTGGAGTCCCCAGTTCATATACAAAATTTGGTATCGATATGTGACAGTGTTCCTGAGATATGGACGACTTCCTGTTTCGAGCTTAGCCCGCCGATTTCGTTTGGCTGTGACGGCAAACGCTTTCAAAAAATCAAAAAATCCTTCCGCTTAACATTTGTGAGGCTTGGTCCAAGGATAATGTACGTCAAGTTTCGTGGCGTTCGGACCAAATTTGTGACCTGTGAAAATTTAGTTTCGCTTTCTGTTCAATCCAATATGGCGGACGAATGCTTTGCAAGCACACTTAATAAGCGTTGACGAGAAATTCACCAGCAGCTGAGAGACAGAGAGCAAACATGGAAATGCATTAGTGAGGCTGAGCAGCAAGTGGGATGTTTAGACATTGTTCACAGTGTGGGAGTCGTGGAAGCTGAACACCTTCTGTGCCTTCCATTGGGGTTGGTATTGCCACCCCCCCACACCCCCAACCCCCACCCTCTCCGTGGATGTGGTTGGCATTTTATCTGTGTTGCGGTCTTGTCAACAGATGCTGTTTCAGAGACCAATACACCACAAAAAGAAGCATCAGGTCCAAATGTTTCAGATGTGACCTCTTGGCCCTAAAAGAGTTGAGAAAAAACATTGGCTTTGCCGACTGATTAGCAAACTGATATGGACCCTTTCAAGAGAGTTCCATTATCAGCATGATAGTTGGCCCCACAAGACTTCCTTTTTAACATTCCATATGTTATCTTAATGCAGAGGAAGTAGATTAGGAACCAAATAGAACGTTCAAGCATTGTTTTTGTTTTTATTGTTGAAAGGGTCTATATGTGCCTTAAAACCCTCCACTATGTCTAACTCTAAAAACGGGAAAAGAGAAAAATAGACTGTTACAGACTGAGTGGGTTTTAGAGACTTACATATCTCAAAAAGAAGTTTCAAAGGTGGAAAGCCTATGGTACGCTCCCGCGTCTGCGTCCCACGCACGCGGCACTGGTGAGCTATGGCGTAGAGAATTGCGTCATTTTAAGGCATGCGTGCGCGCCTTTGAGTCGACCGGAATTTAAGACCAAAGCGCCAAAGTGACGTGAGACTGCGATGTGTGAAACGGAACTGCTGTAAACACTCCCCTCCAGTAGGTGGACCACATAGAAGAACAACACTTAAACCTAGAAACAATCCTAGACAGAAGAAGACTTGTTTGGTTACCATAACGATGATGGAGCAGACTGCCTGGCTTACTTTGAGTTACGTGAGACACCACGACATGGAGTCAACTTCGACTGATCCAAAGCCACAATCCACAGATACATTCTTTAACATTATATTTAACGGTTACTTTACCATCTATGGTGTAGAACCCAAAGTATTTCAAGACACCACATTTTAGATGAGTTGGGGACGTAATTGTCCGCTCAGGCTGGCCGTTCTGTGCGTTACCTTTGATTGTCGAAACAGGGTGGCTGCATGGGCTCATTGTGGCTATTGGCTATTATATTGGCTTGATTTGGTCGTGAGCCCTGGATCATAGAGCACTGAATGAGATGGCAAACAATAAAATAAAATGAATCATCGACTGTAGAAATGCGCTACACAGCACTAAAAACCGAATAGTTTATTTATAGTTCGACTACGGATATTTCACGTCATGTTCGAATAAAGAGTGACAGCCCTACTCCCTGCATAGAGAGCTGACATGACTTTGGATTAAATGCATCTTTTAAAAATGAGCGTAGCCTAGCACCTATTACTGAACAATGCTGAAATCAAATCGCCAAACCCAGAGCCATATAAAGGTATAACGCAACGCTACAACGCTCAGGTGAAACCCAGTAACACTTGCTGATCGAGATGCATTCTCGCCTGTTCCGTATATAATGCGTTATCAATAGTGATTATAATTATAAAGGGAATGTAGCCTACCTCTCCCAGGGGCAATCATTATCACCTACTCCTGAACTCTAAGCTCTAAATACACCCATTATCACAGTGAGACATTATACATTATGAACACAAATACTTCAAAACTTTAATTGACACGTCATAATTACAGGTTTTTTGTTAATACTTTTTGGTATGAGGCAGGTGTGAAGACTCAATACAAATTTAATTGAGGACATCTGTACGCACAACTCTTTCTTACCATGACACTGCTATGTTTAGAAAAATGTCTTTAGGTCTACTTTGTATCGCACCAATATTGCTGCCCTCGCGGCACCGAGTCACTTAGCTATAGGCTAAGCAGCCTAATAAGCAAGTAGGCTAAGCTAGTCTCTCAGCTATACCAACAGGTGTGCTGTGTGTGTTCTGGTGGATGATAAATGGAGCGATGCTATGGGCCAGCTTATCAAACTTCCCAGCAGACAGGCGAAAGTACTCGTGGGGCTTTTTCCTTCATCAGCTCTTCCTTCGTTCAGTGCTGGCACATCCCACGTTCTTCTTTTCTTCAGGCGTTTCAGGCTTCTTTGGTGGTTGTGTCCTACTTTCAGGCTCGACGTACCGCCCCCAGTTGATGGGGCAGAGTATCACAGTTAATCCGTGGTGCGCAGTCGCTAACCTCAACGATTTAACGCGCATTCAGGACAGCATAAATTGGAGTATGCTTCACGTCCACGACAAAAATGACGCACGTCTTGGACACGAGCAAATGTGACGCAGGACCATACCAGAGCCTTAAGATGTGACCTCTCAGCCCTGAAAGAGAGCAGAGAAAAAACATTTCTAATTTGTTGTGAAACTTGCCTGAGAGTGGATTGGCTTTCCGACTGATTAGATATTGAAACCATCCAAAACCCATCCAAGTACTCATCTAACTCAAAAAGTGAATATAGAGAAAAGAGAAACGAGAAGTGTTTGTCACAGACTGACTGAGACTTGCCAACAAACAATAAATAAATATATCAGCTATATTTTTTTACATTGCTTGTATTGTGTTATCAGAGGAGTAGATGCAATATGATGAGTTATATTTTGAGTTATTTCCACACATAACACAAGACTTCCAAAAGCATACATTGTGTACAGATCGTGAAAAAGAAAGCATCCGAATTGGCAGTGTTGTACTCTTAGTGCTAGAACTGTTCTCGGCATCTGACAGTGCACTTGTCTCCTGCCTCTTGCATGTGAAAGCCCCTGTTTGTTGTGAGAGAGTGCCATCCAAAAGCACCAAATTCCATATAAATCAGGCCAGCACTTTGGCATAAGGGGTGCCAGAGAGATGGGAGGGGTGGATGCTCGTGCACAGAGGACGGGTGGTGGGGGTATTTGAGCACTCAGCCACAAACAACACTTCAACTGCCAAGAACCTGATCTCTTCCTACTGCATTTGTGCGTGGCTGCATGTGTGTGTGCTGTATGTGTTCTTATACTTATGTGCCTGAGTAAGTGTACAATATATTATATGTACATGTATATATTTGTTTTGTTTGTTTGTTTGTGCATTTGTGTGTATGTGTGTGTGTATATGTGTGTGTGTTAGTGAGAGAGAGATAGAGAGAGAGAGAGAGAGAGAGTGCAGAGCAGCATAGTGAGAAAGCCCACAGCTCATTTGCCATCTTAATCGCTGTTCTGTTATTCAGGCTGCATGCACGCCATGGACTGAAACAACACAGGCAGTCCGATGGGACACAGTAAGCCAGAGGCAGGGCCGAGATTGCTGTGTAATGTAGCATTGTTGTAGCGAAATGTAGCGAAGCTAGCGAAGTGGTCATATAGGGATTGTCAAAGTTTTTTTTTAGATTTTATTTATTTATTTTTTTTTCCTGTCATCTACTTCCTGAATTTTTGGTCAATGATACCCGGGACACCGAACCACCGGGACACATGAAATTTGGTGGGTATGTAGCCCCACTAGACTTTTACGGAAAAATTTTGTTTCGTCCCTGGGGTCCACTCCCTCCCTGTGCTGGGCACCCCGAACCGCAAAAAAAGCAGTTTTTCCTAAATAAGTACCTGAACCGTGGCACCGAGGATGAAGAATCTTTTATGGTATGTTGGTCTCAAGGGCCCACATCAATCTGGCCCATAATCACTCATTTGTAGCATTGTTTCTTGTGTAATTATTTTTGGGAAACGCACCAGGGATCAAACTATCATTACCTGTGCAACAGCCATACATGAAATAGACTGTGCATAACAGGGAGAATCATCTACTACTGTAGCTGATGGATGTCTGCCTGATAGGCTCATCTAGCGATTCCTCCATCATGGAACATATTGAGCATCACTGTGATGAGCATCATTTCAAGATTTAGCTTGTCATGAAGTCCTGGCATCCTACGCTTTGGCTTTTGGTGGTTCATTCATGGTAGGTAGCTGTGCCGTACGGTGTTCATTTTAGGACATCCTCAGACTCAGGTGTCAGACTCAGAAAAACATCTGTCATCTTCAGACAAAACTGCCTCAGCGTCAGAAAAACCTCTGTCATCTTCAGACAAAACTGCCTCAGCGTCAGAAAAACCAGACTCAGGTGTCAGACTCAGAAAAACATCTGTCATCTTCAGACAAGACTGCCTCAGCTTCAGAAAAACCTCTGTCATCAGACAAAACTGCCTCAGCGTCAGAAAAACCTCTGTCATCCTCAGATAAAACTGCTTCAAACCAATAGTGGAGTCAGGTCTCAGAAAAAATGTTGTCAGAAAAAGTGGAGTCAGGTCTCAGAAAAAACGCTGTCAGAAAAAGTGGAGTCAGGTCTCAGAAAAAACAGAGTCAGACGAAAAAGTCTCAGATGAAAAGTTATCAGAGTCAGGTATCAGACATCAGATGAAAATGAGTCGGGTCTCAGGAAAACCGCTGCCAGAAAAAGTAGTAACAACACGGCACATTTCTCTAAATAAGTTAAGATAACATCTCATATCAAATTAATACAACAACGCTGCAGTTATTGTCCCCTGGGGATTACATTTCAAGTACCTGTCTATCTTTATGTCTGTCTATTATTGTTGTGCAATGACAATGACAACTGCTAACGTTTTAGAATGGTATTTTTTGGTATTACATCATGGCATAGCCCAGGGGTGGCTAACCAGTACAGCATGAAGAGCGAAAAACAATGGTGGTGGAAAAATGTTTTTAACCCACTTTTCCCTAGATCATTGAACGTACTGTAGTCCTATGAAAAACAAATTATTTTGCTGTATGTAGTACGTAGCATACTCCGGTATGTGCCTTACAGCAGCTGCTAATGTTACTAGCGAAGTGAGGTTTAGCTAAGTTACATACATCGATTTCCTACAATGTGTATACCGTTGGAT
>NC_063202.1:8668859-8713859 GCF_017589495.1 Alosa alosa
TTAAAATAGAATTTGATTGAGTCGTGTAAATGGGCCATAGCCTGTTCTTGTCTATCGTTTCGTTTAGCTTCATTATCTTGAAATAACGTGAATTTACAAATCATATAAGCACTATATTTAATTGAGTTCAAAGACGACACATCATTTGATGAAGGAGGGAAATTTGACTGTTTCATGGAAAATATTAGCACATTTTGAATTTGATGCCAGCAACATGTCTCAAAAAAGTTGGACAGGGGCAACAAAAGGCTGGAAAAGTTGTGTAATGATAAAGACAACAAAAGGAGGAACAACTAATTAATTGAAATGGGGATAAAATTAGCATCCCAGAGAGACTGAGTCACTCAGAAGTAAAGATGTGGAGGTATTCATCATTCTGTGTAAACCTGTGTGGGCAAATAATGAAACAATATACAAATAGTGTTTCTTATCATGAAATCCAGAGAAGAGAGGCAGAGTCTCTTAGAACTAAAGATGCGGAGGATATGATCACTCTGAAAACCTGTGTGAGCAAATAATGCAACAATATAAGAATAATGCTTTTTAACTTGAAATGATGATGCATTTGTGGATTTTATCCTCCATTGTACATAATATCATTCAAATATTTAGAAAACAATCCAGAGTTTTTTTTTTGTAAACAATGGACAGGGCTGAGAAACAGTACTGGATGACCATGATCATTGGGACCTCAGGTGGCACTGTATCAAAACCAGACCTGTTTTTGTGAAGAAAATAATTTACAGTAATCTCCGATAATCATTGTCTATGAACACAGTTTGATGCTTTTACCATGCAAAGAAGAAACATGATCCAGAGATGCCGCCGTCTTATCTGAGCTCATTTAAGATGGACTGCACTAAGAACAAGTTGAATGATCTCTCTCCTCTTTAGCTCTTTAGGATGTGGAGTTCATGATTTCCAAAAATAATTACACATTTTGATTGGTGTAATCACAGAACAGTTTTCCAATTAGCCTCAGTTCAAAAGCCAGCATCTGTGATGGTGTGGGTTGCATTAGTGACTATGGCATGGCCAGCTTACACATCTGGAAAGGCACAGTTAAGGCTGGAGGATTTTTGAGCAACATATACTGCCAGGGAAGGCCTTGAATATTTTCAGGAAACAATGCCATTCATTCTGCACATATTACAGCAGAATGGCTCCATAGAAGAAGTAAAATGCTCTGTTCAGTCCAGATCGGTCACATTGGGTGCATCATGGAATGAACATGATTAAGAAGACCCAAGACTGATGAACTGATGATATGCAAGCTGAAATCCTATATTAGGCAAGGATGGAACAACATTTCATTCTCAAAACTCCAGCAACTGGTCTCTGGACAGTTCCCAAATATTTATAGACTGTTGTTAAAAAGATGAGGTGCAGCAACACAGTGCTAAACATGCTCCTGACCCAACTTTTTTTTAGACGTGTTGCTGCCTTCAAATTCAAAATGAACATATATTTTCCAAAAAACAAGAGAATTAATTTGTTTAAATAATTGATACGTTGTCTTTGCACTACTATCAAACGCAGCGTTCCAGCTGTTTTTGAAATGGTAAGAGTGAAAGACAGTTAGACTGTGTGTGTGTGTGTGTGTGTGTGTGTGTGTGTGTGTGTGTGTGTGTGTGTGTGTGTGTGTGTGTGTATAGTATGGGTGCACATGTGTGTGTGTGTGTGTGTGTGTGTGTGTGTATAGTATGGGTGCACATGTGTGTGTGTGTGCTGGGTGTGTGTGTGGTGTGTGTGTGTGTGTGTGTGTGTGTGTGTGTGTGTGTATAGTATGGGTGCACATGTGTGTGTGTGTGTGTGTGTGTGTGGGAGAACAGATAGCTCACATCCACAAACGCTCATTAACAAACGTTCAGAAAAAGTCCTGTTGGCAAATTTGAGGAAAAGTCGGTAAAAGGGCTATACACAATTTTACACAATTTGAGGGGGCTGAATTCAAATATGTTGTTTACCAAGTTCAATTTTGAGTTTTAAGCTTGCTAATTAGCATAATTAGCATAATTCACATACTTTTTGGTTTTGCCATCAGATATCATAGGAATTGCCAAACAAGGCATTAATAAACTCTTTATGTATCAGATATGTTGTAGGACAGGACAGGAATTACCCCAATGACCCTCAAGTAGCAAATAAAAATAAGTTAAAACTAAAATATAAATTGAAATAATAGCTAAAATTCAGTATGACGTTTAGAAACAAAATAGATTCCTTGATAATAAATTGATAGAATAGTAGGTGACTGCTCATTTTTCTGTAGAAAGTACTTTGTCACTAACTATTATGAACAGTTGTCAGTCTTTACAGAGGATTTACAATGTATTTTTTTTTACTGTAAAGGTGACTGCTTGCCTAGTTAACACATCTCACTGGTGCTCTTTCCTATCATTCAAATTCCAGCCATGCAAAACAATGGAAGAGTGTGCATGTTTGAGGAGTGCTGAAGAGTGCTATGGAGATTGCATTATTTGCAAAAAAATTAGACAAGATATCCTTGAAAGTGCAAAAAAAAGAAACATTCTCCAGTGCATCATTACTGCATATGATGCTGAAAGGGAAGTGGACCTAGGACAAATCCTCAGCTATGAACTGATTAATGTCCCTGTACTGTAGCTATTGCAGATAACGATGGTTATTTGTGAAGTGGAAATAAGTCTATCCTTACTCAAGTGCTGTCTAGCAATGTGGAATGTCCAATAGTGGTCACTGCAAAAACTGCTCATTCAACACTGGTAATAGATGCTCAAGATCTTGTTATGTCTTTAGGACACCCATCTGACTGCAGCACATTTAAGAAGTATGCAGGAAAGTTTGTAAGAAACTTTTGTATTGTTATTTGGTATTTGTTATGTGGTAGCAAATGATGTTAACTATCAAAGAAATAGACCTAATGTAGGAATGCACACAAATATTGCAACAGATAATGGTGTAGGTCTATCTGATTAAGACCTGAGTGGTTGAAACATACTTATTAAATTACACTGGGAGCAAAGAAGACTATCTTCACTTTTTTCCCTTTGCAACTGTCAAAGAAATCCCATAAACACGGGAAGGCCTAGGGTAGCCTACATCAGATGGCCTAAAGATTAGGCTCTTCTGCATAGCAATAAGTGATTTGCATGCAGTAATTTGAACACGGACCTTGATCTAGCCTACTTTGGCTATTTAAAGGTAATTTATTGCCAAAACACCACACAATATAAATGAGCTATAACAAACAATAAAGGATTTAATTACACACAAACTACTATTTTACTGACTACAAAAATAATAATTATGTAGGAAGTTTAGAAGTTTAAAACCCAGAATTGACCAAAAGTGCACCAAATTCAACACAAATGACTCAATACATTTGGAGGAGGCCTGCGTCCTTTCTTTTCCAGATATTTTAGGATTTGGATATCGTTTCAGTATTGAGTATCAAGATATTTATGGCAGGTATTGTATCAAAGTCATAATTTTGGTATCGTGACAACACTATGCCAGAGCCACTCTGTTTTCTAGATGTCGAGGATCGGAGGCTCTACCACCAACAAGTGATGCTGCTCAATGGCATTATCAAGCTCTAGTATGGAGGCAAGCACACATACCAAATCCAGTGTTATTAGAAGTAAGATGTTTTTTACTTGTCAGTTGTTGCTGACGGTAGATGCAGTTCTGCATTAGGCTTATTCCCGCTATCTATCATATACTGTAGGATATATTCTGAGTTGAAGGTTACCTGTGCAACTTGTTATTGTGATAAAATGCATTAAACACCACATGAGTGACTCACTATGTTAGCAATAAAAATATGGTTGTGATTTTATTAGAATTTCCGAGTTTAGTACATGTTAACTGTAATCATGTTCCTAAATATGTTAATAAACTATATTATGGCTTCTTTAATGCTCAAACATGTATTTAGAGAACACTTATTTGGTTTTAGTGATTACTTTTAAAATCAACCCAATTTAGGGAAAAATAAGCAAAAAAAAATCGCTATTTTATGTTAAAATGCTGATTATGCAGCTTAGAACTCAGAATTGAGCTTGGTAAACAAAATATTCAGAATCAGCACCCTCAAATTAGGTAAGAAGGGTGGTTTACCAACTTTTCCTCAAATTTGCCGTCAGAAGTTCTCTTGTGTGAAGCTGCTCCCCCTCTAAGGCCACTACACTACCGTGAGGTACTCGTGCGCTCGGTGCTCAGCATCTGGAGCCTGACTCAGCTGACTGAACACCTGAGGGCCCTCTCCAGCCTTTCCACCATCTTTATTCATGATCTCACACATTCTATCGACTCGGCCAGTCATTCTCAAAGATCTGCTAGATCTTCTTCTTTCCTGGGCTTGAGCGCGCCATAGTTTAGCTGTAGGACTTTGATTTTTAATTCAGGCATGCATCTCATTCTAGTCGAGTTCACGTCTCTCAGCCAGGGCCAGAATGGATATGTATAGAGGCACATTAAACAGACTTGACAGTCAGGGTTGCGCTCGACTTTGAATTTACGGGGCATGAAAAATTCATCCCCGTGAAGAGAGATGCCAATACCAGCGCAGCTTGGCCCGGGATGGTGCTGATTGCGATTTCAGGTCCTTGGACTCAGAAGACCCTGGGGTGTGATGTGCTCCGGCTGTGTAAAGCTCCGGTCGTACCTCTTCCAGGCCGTCTGATTTGCCTGGCCCCCCTCTGTCTCCTCTGCTCACAGAGACCTTAAAGGGCCTTAGTGGCCCTGCAAAATGTACAAGCTTAATTAAACGACGGTCGGGCAACGGTGAGAGAGTGGATGAGCTCAGATGAACTACACCCGCAGGTCATCATTGTCACTTCACCATGCCCCCACACTCCACTCTTATCCCAACCTCCCCACCCCCTCCCAACCCCCTCCCCTGCTGTCATTTTCAATAGACAGTGCATCATCGAGGGACCTCGGGAATCGAAGATGGCAGCTCGGCAGGATCCAAACATGACTTCATCTCAGAGGGGCTAATGTCAGAGCAGACGGTGTGATGGCCTCAGGGGTGAGGAGGGTGGGGTGAGGGAAGAGATGTCCCGTGACTCTGCAGTTCGTCACTGTCCGCTGGCTCAGGCAGACACATGGCAGAGACACTTCAAAGATATCAAACAGACGGCGCTCAGGCCATTGTCACATATAACTATACTTCTTTATCCGTCATACAGACACGGATCTGGAACCAGGACGCTGAACTCTACTTTGAGAAAGACGATAAGCTGGTGCAGAATAGGCAGCTGTGTTTACGTTCTTTTTTCATACTCTCATCACTCTCTCCCTCTTCTTCTCTTCTCTTCTTCTCTCTCTCTCTCTCTCTCTCTCTTTCTCTCTCTCACACTTTGCTTCTGTCTTTCCATCTGTCTCTTTCACCGATTCCTGCTGAAAACAAAAGAGCTCGGGAGGGACTCGCAATCATGGTGGAAGTTTCCAAAATTCTTGAAAAGCTTGAGCTGAGTTGATTAGCAAGTGCCCTGACAGGCGGACAGCAAAATCATGGGTTGTCAATGCAGCCTTAAATTAAATGCATGTTGTGTGTGTGTGTGTGTGTGTGTCTCTGTGTGTGTCTCTGTGTGTGTGTGTGTGTGTGTGTGTGTGTGTGTGTGTGTGTGTGTGTGTCTGTGTGTGTCTGTGTGTGTGTGTGTGTTTATGTCCATGTTCAGCTGAGTGGAGTGGAGGGACATTTTTCCCAAAGAAAATGTAGGTTGTAAGAAAACAGTGGTTGAATGACTGACATAGATTAGGTTAGAGGCTATTCTTGTGCACCTTTACTTACATGTTTGTGTGTGTGTGTGTGTGTGTGTGTGTGTGTGTGTGTGTGTGTGTGTGTGTGTGTGTGTGTGACATAATGATAAGAATGTCAGTGATCAGATCAGTTGCTAGCTAGTGTGCGTGTGTAATCTGAAATCAACTTCAACTAGAGATCTTTACCTTAGTGTGTCTATGCAACTTCAACTAGAGATCTTTACCTTAGTGTGTCTATGCATGCACTCTCTTTAAATGCACTTATGACTACGGGAGTCACTTGTGCATCCCTTGAAGACTCTTTAACCCTATATTGTGCCTAAGAATAACAAACAGCCTCATATATTTGATTATATATTTCATATTATAACTCACCTTAGTTTCTAAGAAAAGCATTACAATTTGGCAAAGAATAAAATAGTTGTTTATTGTGTTTCTTTCTAGCACCCCAGATTGCCACATGCAATCCAAATGCATGAAACATATTGTAAACATTGTTAGAAACTATTATTCAATATAGTCTGATATTTCTGAGGTAGCCTATATAACCCTTTTACACCAGATAAAGTAGATTGTGTAAAGAATAATCCACAATGGGGCACGCATTTATGGGGATATAATGCATGCCCTTTTTTAGACAAATGGAGCCCAACCAAATCTAGAAAGTGTAAAATGTAGTAGGGTACAATTGCTACATCATAGAAGTTTGTTTCAACCTATCCCTGTATTGCCAAGTACATCTATTTCTTTAAGCAAGTCAATTTTTTTCCACCTCATGCTAGTTATTGTTTCATTTGAGCTTTAACTGTGCAAGGGGCGAGTTTTAGCATCCACCGATCATCTCATGCTATCTCTAAATTGTTTATTAATGAGAAAAAGGTGATCTTTTACTGTCAATCTTCACATTCTAAGGTAATAGAAATGTGTTGTGTTGAACAGCATGGTTCAGCCCTTCACACGCCTGGACTCAAACTTGCAATTGAGCTAAAAACCCAGGCTGCTAGCTCTCTCACTAGCACGACCCTTAAGGCGTTGGGAGGGAAGTTTACCAACGTACATATAGCACAGCTAAGGACCAGCTGGCTACAGCTTTACAGTAATCACCCCCTAAACTTCACTCCGATTTGGGTCACGGCACGGCACCAATGTAGCCTGGCTAGCGCCACCACTTCTCAATGAGACGTGGTCTGGGAACCAAACGTTCATTTTCTCGTATTTGAAAAAAATGCCCAGATCCGTTTATTGGGTGCCACGGATGTCTATCAAATGCGTCTGTGCATAGCTCATCATCGTCTTGCTTTCCCCCCTGTTCTGTGATTGGTTCCCTATCTCAGGCGAAAATTTGCTCCATGGTCTCCAGGCTGTCTTAGCAGCGTGAATCAAATCGCGCGCAAGGCAGCATGGGAACACCCAGGCTAGCACCAATGTGACCTGCGTTGTGTTGGCGTTGTGTTGCTCTATATTTGAGTAGGCTTAGCTAACAATTGTGTGCAGTCATCACCTAGGAAGTTATGTCAAATTTTGATGTGCCATGGTCTAAACATCTAAAAAATAAATGATGTTTCGAAAATGTTGTGTTTGTGTGTGGAGGGGGAAATCCATGGTTTTGTTGCACCATAGAAACAACATGGTTGCAATGCATTGATAGTATGTTAGTACACAAGCATGCTAAATAGCCATTTTAGCAGGTAATTATGATTATGCGAAGAAGAGCTGGCTAGCTTTTAACACACTGAGGGAGAAAATGTACATAGCTTATTCTACATCAAAAGTTACTTAGGGTCATATTGACCCTAGCATGATAGTTGTTGTTTTTTATGGCAGGTACACTGAAAGTAATAAAGTGTCATTCATTTTAAAAAGCTAGATGGACAGCCAGGAATATTGACCACTTATTTCTGTCATTTTGCAATGTTTGAAACTAGTTTCGGGTCACTATGACCCCAACATAATAGCAGGGTTAGATTACAACAGATGTAGTTCCCTCTTCCCTGCCCACACACTTTTCTCTAAGTGTGCGTGGAGACATGTTGGGTCCAGGAGGCTCCTGTGTACCAGAGCCTGGCTGTCTTCACTGTTGATTTTTTTCTCCTTCTCAGACATTCATTGGCTGGAGGGCTCCAGGAGGTGTTACCGTAAGTTTATATGTGATAGGCATGTTGGGTCTTCTGCAATTGTTAAGAGTTTGATGAAGAGTGGCTCTCAAGTAAAAAAAAAAACAACAAAAAAAAGCAATAGGTGAAATATTATACAAGCTACCTCTACTTCCGTGTGCATTAAGAGAAATGTGTTTGGGAGTGAGTGGAACTTTGTGTCTTTGTGTGTCTTTCAACATTTGCCCTTCCTGTGAGTATGTCTTGTTGTGTGTGTGTGTCTGTGTGTGTGTGTGTGTGTGTGTGTGTGAGAGGATGTGTGCACAGATTTGTGTCTATGTCTGTATATATCTCTTTGAGTCGAAGGGTTTGTGAGGTTTAATGATGAGCAGTGTCAATGCCTTAGCGTCGGATGTCTGTCAGACTGACAGCAAAGTCGGCAGTTGTCCCTCTTTGTTCCCCTGTGTCGGACAAACACCCATACCACTATGTCACTTCCTGCCTTCAGGTGCAAGCTGTTTGACTGTGTGTTGGTCTGCTTTACGATGACAAGTCGGCCATGATAAGACACTGCCATAGGCTTTCCACGAGTGGAAGTAGATAACTATCTTTCTGCCCGTCTGCATGTTCCTTATCTGCAAAGCCAGCACGACAGTTCCCTTCAAAACTCCATCTAAACAAAACACTCCACTGCATTCAATTTTAAAGTACTGATTATTTGTGTGTCCTCCATCACCACCCCTGCCCTTTACTGCAATTTCAGCTCCAACTTTGGCAATTACACAGCATTTACAAAGTGTGATTATGCAAGTAATTAATGGTGCTTGTCACAATACAAATGTGCTGATTGAGAATGGAGAATGCAATTAGTATGTAAGGGGAATTAGCTATCGATTAGGCAAATGCTTGATTTGTCCTCAATGTATATTTTTTGTGCAGTGTTCTTAGCCACCACGCCCTCTAGCTTTTTCTACTGTAGGTGTTACACGGGTGTTGCATTGTTTTATTGACTTGTTGTTTTTTGTACTCTTTTCTTCCTCTCTCTCTCTCTCTCTTTGTTGTTTCACTTTGTGTTTCTCCTCATTTCACCATCACCCCTTTTCTTTGTTTCATCCTCTTTCTTCCTCCCTAATTACTTCTCATTCTTTATTTTTTCATTCTTTCATTGTTTTTTCTTTCTCTCTCTCTCTCTCTCTCTCTCTCTCTCTCTCTCTCTCTCTCTCCTCTCTCTCTCTATCCATTCGCTCTCCACTCTATCTTTCTGTCCTTTCTCTCTCTCTTTCTCTCTCTCTCTCTCTCTCTCTCTCTCTCTCTCCCTCTCTTTGCCCCAGGCGTGCGGCACCTTCGGCAGAGTTCTCAGTGGACCGCACGCGTCACCTCATGTCCTTCCTGACCATGCTGGGCCCCAGCCCCGACTGGGACGTGGGTCTGTCCGCCGAGGACCTCTGCACCAAGGAGTGCGGCTGGGTGCAGAAGGTCGCCCAAGACCTCATCCCCTGGGACGCCGGCACCGACAGCGGCGTCACCTATGAGGTCAGCAGCACACACACCCTCTTCCTCACCTGCCACCTCCTCTCAAAACCAACTTCCCGAGTCTTCCTCCTCAGGTCTCGCCATGTTCCCTCCCTCGACTGATTCCAACTGGAAAGCTGATTCAGTGACTCACTGGTTTGGGGTTTTGAAGGAAAGCATTGGCCTGAATCACAGCACTCGGGCTTGAACCCGTTGAACTAGGCAGAACCCCGCCTGTTTTCCTTTTCTCCCTTTTGGCCTTTCTCTGTCTTTCTGTGGGACGGCCCTTGGCTGCCACTCTTCACCTCGCCGAAGTCTCCAATCAGCGTGGTATTTCAAAAGGACATGCCGAGACGAGAGCGGGGTGATCTGCAGAACAGAGATTTATCGTTAGGCATGGGACAGATGGCAGCTCTGAGGAGACTGCTACTTCTTCTGGATGTGAGACGCATATCAGGCTCCTTATTCACATCGCTCTCCCTCTCTCTCTACTCGTCCTCCTGCATGACTGTGCCATCTACTGGTTTGCAAAGGGTACTGCAGGAGTAGCAAGGCAGGCAGCTCACTTATATCAGAGACTTTCTAATGAGGAGACACAGCACTCAAAAAATCCTCCATAGAAATGCATGGGCTTAGTTTGTAACGCCAATATGGCAGATGTCTTCGCATATCACACCCCTTCCTCGGCAAAACGTTGACATGTGAATACATTGAGCCAATCATGAGCTGTGTTGTGAATACACTGAGCCAATAATGTGGTGTGTTGTGAAGACATCGTGCCAATCATGTGTTGTGATCTCGCCGCTGAAGCAAGATTGCAGTAGATTGGTGCCGTGAAGCCTTGCGCACGCGCATTTCTGCCGAGATGGATGCCCTACGAGTTCCCAAAAAGCGTTGCAATATGGCCGCCGAGTGGAGGGACTTGCCTAGAAGGACTTTGCTTATATTGAAATAGACCTGTAATCCACATCCCCTCCCACCCTCCCCCTCCTCTTCCCCTTCCACATCACCATCGGTCTTTTCTTTTTCTGACCTTAAGTGGAGAGAAACGGCAGTGGAAAATTCTGCCTCGAGGGGCCTTTGATCAAATCCTGTGCTCCCGTCCTCGGCTGAATCCCCCACGGCCCTTTTGGACGCCACAGGGTGGCGACGCGGCGCCCGGCCTATCATTTACGGGATGTGATGTTAGGTCTCACTCGGTGGGGTGTAGATGGCTGGGTAATTTTCACAGGCTCTCCCCCCCCAGGCTGTGTTTTGTTGTAATAATCTCCCGTGACCCTTCCCTCCACTAACTAATAGAACGTCTCTCCTCCCCACCGACGTAGATTGTGGTCTCATATCACTGTTCAGGTCTTTATTGTGTGCTACAGTGATGGAGGTAAGATTGTGGGACTTTTTATTTTCAGGGAAAAGTCAGTGCCAGTAATGTAATATTGATGATCTATCCTCAGGCCTACAGTGATACATTTTATTCAGCAGAACAGGCATTTGGAGAGTATTTTTAGCGCAGTGGCAATTAGGCTAATCCAGAATGGACTGAATGAAGCAGCCAATACAAATGTTAAAAACATGACGTCATGTCTATTAGATGAAGCCCCTTAAGGCCCATGGTGATTTTTTTTTTTTAAAGAGCACATTTTTTGCATACCCTTCCTATTCTTTTGCGTTACCTTGCAGTCGTTTTGTGTTCTTAAGAGCAACTTAGAAAGAAAAAATCACTATAACTATGAACCATAAAAGGCTCCGTAGCACCGTTTTAATTATATTTTATTCATCGTAGTGTATTTGCCAATTTGTGGTGACCTGATATCTGCTCTAACACAATGTGATCTAACAGCCATCCTCCGTGTTTGTGTTTCCCGCCAGTCACCCAACAAGCCCACCATTCCGCAGGAGAAGATCCGGCCACTGACCAGTCTGGACCACCCGCAGAGCCCCTTCTACGATCCTGAGGGGGGCGCCATCACGCCCGTAGCTCGGGTGGTGGTGGAACGAATCGCTCGCAAGGTCTGGACCATCATCTCAGTGAGACAGAACTACACTATGGCTTAATATTGAATCAACATTTCACACATGTTGTGTGTCGATTGTCTTCAAATATTCCGAAAATGGTGTTTGAAATCAGTCCATCAAAAGCTGAATTTTTCCCTTGATGTATTATGTACATATCATGCATATTTAATTGTCTCAAGGGACATGATTTTACCCAGAGTCCTAAGAGTAATTTGAATAGGACTCTCATGGTGTGGAAACCACTGGACAAAGACTCAGCCTACTGATTGAGATGTTAAATGTCTCTGTTGGGCTGTGGGCCTGCAGTTATTATGCCAGGGTGTAGCCTCTGTACAGACACCCGGCTCAGATCACACAGACTGCTGAGCATCGCCTCGTTTCCGGCTATCTGAAGGATCCCTCCACAGATCACTTATTAACCACACACTCATAGCCTGAATCTATGCGCCTCTGGGCGCATACAGCAGTAGGAATGAACCCTCTGTCTGCCCAGCTCAGATCTCACTTCCCGCCGCATGAGTGATGGCTGATCTGTTAGAGGGAGAGAAAAGGTTACATCCAGGAAACTCCAGCTCAGCAACCTTTTTTCTGGTTTGCTGAAAAGGTGAGTAGGGGAGAGGTGGGATTCCCCTTCAATGATGTGGTGCATTTTATTGTTTCACAGGGTGAGCAGTGCAACATCGTGCCTGATAACGTGGATGACATCGTGGCCGATATCGCCCAGGAGGAGAAGGAAGAAGGTCAGCTGGTTTTGTCATTTTTGTCTGCTTTCCAACAGACTGTGGAGATCCTTGATTGCATTCTGTCTTTGAAATGAAATATTATCTCTCAACTAGCAGTGCGGCTCTACTAAAAGGATATCGTGTTAATTCCTTAGCTGTTTGTAATTGGCTGTTAGAGTTCTGTTTATGCTTATGCTAATTTATTTATTGTAAATAAATTTCCTGTAGATACTGTAAATCCATTCAGGTCTTTCAAACTTACATCTTGGCCTACTGGTTAGGGCTTCGGGCTTGTAACCGAAGGGTTGCTGGTTCGATCCCAGACCAGTGGGAAAAATGTGGGCGGGGCAAGTGTTTGAGCACTGCCCTCCCATGCCCACATCCACGGCTGAAGTGGCCTTGAGCAAGGCACCTCACCCCTCACTGCTCCCCGAGCGCCGCTGTAGCAGGCAGCTCACTGCTCCGGGTTAATGTGTGCTTCACTTCACTGTGTGGTGTGTGTTTCACTAATTCACGGATTAGGATAAATGCAGAGACCAAATTTCCCTCACGGGATCAAAAGCGTATACTTCTTTACTTATACTTAATATGTTTGTATTTCTTTGATCATCTCTATATGTTCCTGTCATGGTCATCCCCTCTCTCCCTCTCTGAGCAGACGACACACCTGAGACATGCATCTACTCCAACTGGTCCCCGTGGTCAGCCTGCAGCTCGTCCACCTGTGAGAAGGGCAAGCGCATGAGGCAGCGCATGCTGAAGGCCCAGCTGGACCTGAGCGTACCCTGTCCTCACACTCAGGACTTCCAGCCTTGCATGGGCCCGGGCTGCAGCGACGAAGGTCATACTACACATAGCGCTGCTAACCCTAATATGCATACAGCGCCCTCTACAGGCATTGGTGACCCTGGTGAAGATGAGTAAAAAGAGATATTTAAAAAAAAAAGTCTTTTTGTGTTTTATCTTAGTTTCACAAAGAAAACAATGATGATGTTTATATACCTCTTTTTATTTATATTTATCAGGGGTGTCTATATATAGAGGCTGCTTCTAATGCTTTCATGTTTTTAAGACCTCCCCAGAATCGGTTTACTGCACCCTGCTATACACTTAATGTACACTTTTATGAAGAAAAGCCTACTGTATGCATATGAATCATAATATGGGTATGCCACCTGCATTCTGGTGTGTTGTCTCTCCGTGGGCCACGGCTCCAGCACCAAAGGTCAGCACTCACAGTGCACATGGCCATACTTCAGCACTCACAGTGCACATGGCCATACTTTATCACCTGCTATTAGATATACATACAGTACATATTAAACCTTCATCAGAGAGCTCCCCAAAATCATTTCACTCTACACTGTTCTGTTTTACACTGAGGACTGGCCTCCCATACATGCCTGGTCCTAGACTAAAAGAAAATCAATACAAATCTCCACTGAAAAAAACTATTAGTCTAGGACTAGGCTTAACTCATGTATTTGAAGATGTCCATTAATACCTTTAAAAACTGTATCTATAAAGTGTAATGTGGGCTTGACACCTTCAGATGTTTTGTCCTAAAAACTAATTTTTATGATAGATTTTCTAGGTCATTCCAGAGATAATTTATTTGCAGTTACTGTTAGTTAATTACTGCCCATGGGTTTGCACACAAACATGTGTGACCAGGTTTACGGTAATAGCGATTTATTATGCCCTTTGGAACTAGCATTTAGTTTATTCCAGACTGTGTAAAATAAGTCCCTGAGACGCTCTAGGTTCACAGAGAGGGACTCTCATAATGACAGGCCATTTTATCAGATGACAAAAGCGGTGAGACACAAGAGCCATTTACCCACATAGGCCTTTGCATTGATTCCTACTCAGAGACATGCAAAGGTCAAATGTGTTATTGCGGAGATTTTATTAGCTGGTTGGCGATCGATGAATCTGAGGCTCATTGGTGTGATGGCAAATAAAAACTGGGAAGATTGCAAAAGCAGGAAACCACGTGTGATATGTGTGGTCATTTTTGTGTAAAGCAAGTTAGTCATCACGCAAGAGGGCTTCCACATTTGCCCAGCCGATGCCATCATTGCCAGTCTCATAAATGTGTTTGTCATTCGCTTTGAGATGTTCAGACCAAACGGCCCTCAAGTTCTTTATGAGACCCAGTGGGCAGATATCCCCTCTGCTTTGGTTTCTAATGGTCTGTTAACATCCATTATCGATTGATAATGTTGTGGTTGGCTTGATACAGAGGCCTCAGGGATACAGAGTTTACACAGCGCTCTTTTATTAATGATCAGATTAGTGCTGCTTCATCGAGCAGATCTAAGTGAAGTCTTCAATTTTGTGGTGTTGATAGGGTAAGTGTGATTTTAGGGGTGGGGGTGTTGAGGGTGGTTGAGTTGTGTATTGGAGAGCTATACAAAAAAAAAACAAATACCCATTATGTTTTTGAAGCATGGAAAGTCAGACTTTATAAAGTTACACACAAGGCCATGCCTTTTGTGATTCCACGGTTAAATAGATCAGGAGATGGCATCAATAAAATAATGGGGGTGTGTGTCAGTCTTAACTTAAGGAGTAATTTTTTAGGAGTAATTGTTCTTACTAAAAGTTGGTGTCAGCAGCTTTGTGAAAATGTTGTTAACTCTCAGTTAGTGAGATTTAGGACTACTCTTGGTGGTAAAAGACAAAATGTGTTGTGAATACGGGGCCTGCCCCCCCTAGTGAAAGACCAGAAGGTTGTTAGCTTGATCACTGGAGCTCTACCACAATTGTAACCCTGAGCAAAGCACTTAATCCTGAATTGCTCCAGAGGGACTGTCCCCATAGTTTGTACGCTGCTCTGAATAATAGTGTCAGCTAAATAACAAATTATGGAATGTAATCAACACAAACATTTCTCAATGAAGATAGACCAGTGGTTCTCAAAGTGTGGGGCGGGCGGGAGTAGAAACATGTGCTGGTGGGGCACGATAAACAGGAGGAAATTGGGCTTTTTTGTGCCTGTCTTAATTTTTTCACAAGGAAAATCATACATTCAACACAAAATAGACACAACCAGACATAGACATATAAACAAGCCTACATATAAATTAAAACATCAGATCTAGGGGACCGAGATGGGAAATGTAACTAATATGTTAACGTTACCAATTTGCTGGAGGGATGGGGTCAGGTGGGGCTTGACAATTCCTCACCTACAAAGTGGGGAATGACAGAAAACATTGAGTACCACTGATATAGAGCCATCACCGTCTGATTTAACAATTGCCACTTGCTGTTCACACCCACAGTGGATGCGTCCACGTGTATGATGTCCGAGTGGATCACCTGGTCCCCGTGCAGCGCCTCGTGTGGGACGGGCACACGTTCACGCGAGCGCTACGTCAAGCAGTTTCCAGAGGATGGCTCCATCTGCACACTGCCCACTGAGGAGACAGAGAAGTGCACCGTCAACGAGGACTGCTGTGAGTGCACACGCATCACGACACACACACACACACACACACACACACACACACACACACACACACACATTTCCTTCTTAGCCAGCAGAGGACAACACACACACTTTGGCCCTCTGGTCCGTGGAGACATTGTTGTTCTTACTCAAGTGTTTACAAAGTCTGTGTGTGGGGTGACTTTGCCAAAGCTGCAGAGTCATAACAGAAGCCTGCACATGAGCTGACTGTGTCAAAGGAGCATCGGGACTGACGGCACAGTGTGAGGAAAACCCAGCTGGCAGATGAGGAGGTGGAGGGTGCAAATCTGCTAGGGCACATTAGGGTTGAGTTGTAGCCTAATAGCCAGTCTCTGGCTGTAATGTCCAGAGCCTCCTGATGTGCTATATTAGCTGTGAGGAGTGTCCGGCCAGGGCTGGAGTTAAACTCTGCAGGAGGGCGCATCTCCATAACAAAGGTCGAGAGTAGCTCTGCAGCATGTTGGCATAACCCCCAACCCTTTTTATGGACAAAATCAGCTCTTTTCTGCGACCTTGTCAGTTACACAGTAATCCCCCCTGTTGTTCTCTCTAAAACAAACACACAGGCACACACAATCACATCACACACACACACCAATACACGCACACATTCTCTCAGCCAGCCTGAGAGTCCAGGTCTGTTAGCCCATGGGTACTCCTCAAACCATCACAGTCTCTTGACAACCAACCTGATAGTCCCTTGACACTCTAAATGTATTATACAGTACTCAGACACACTATCACACAATGAAGTTGCCGTCTTTAGTTTACATAAACAGTTATGTGGCCTCTAAAGTGTCAGAGTACCAGAGTTGGTTTAACATAAAGTAGTTAAACTAGTGTATTATAAAGACATGGTCCTGTGGGTCCTGTGGGCTAAGACTGACCAGCTAGCATATCATAAAATAACATATGTATGCAGCTTTAGTATGCAAAGTGTGTACCGGTATATTTATTTGTCCCTTGCCTGAGGCCCTGCTGTGTGGTGGGTCAGTGACTGGCCTCTGTTTCTTTCCTCTGTGGTATCCCTAGCGCCCAGCAGTTGCCTGGTGACAGAGTGGGGCGAGTGGGATATCTGCAGCGCCACCTGTGGGCTGGGCATGAAGAGGCGCGAGCGCATGGTCAAGACGCCCCCTGCTGACGGCTCTGTGTGTGGCGCCGAGGTGGTGGAGGTGGAGAAGTGCATGATGCCAGAGTGCCGTGAGTTATTATTACACACACACACACACACACACACACACACACACACACACACACACACACACACACACACATCCATATACACTCACTCACACACATGCATACAAATTTGTATTATGAGCATAGCAAAAACTGCATTTTAAATCACCAGTGCACCAACATCGGAGGCTCTCTCACACACACATATACGCATATACCAACATCAGAGGCTAGATGTTGGTATATGTCACATATACACAGACTGAAAAACACAACTTTTACAGACATGTACACATGCATAACACAAAACACACACCTTATACAGACACTATCCCTGATGTGTACGCTCAGGCATCAGCCATATCAAGCATGTCTCAACACACACACACATCCACACACATCCACACACACACACACACACACACACACACACATCCACACACACACACACACACACACACACACACACACACACACACACACACACACACACACACACACAAATACAGATAGACATTTGCAGTTGACATACTCTGCGTCCTCCCTTTCTGGTGACAGACACCATCCCGTGCCTGCTGTCTCCGTGGTCGGACTGGAGTGACTGCAGCGTGACGTGTGGCAAAGGCAGCCGCACGCGCCAGCGCGCCCTCAAGTCGCCCCTGGAGCTGGGCGAGTGTGCGGAGGAGCTGGAGCAGGTGGAGAAGTGCATGCTGCCCGAGTGCCGTGAGTCCAGCGCCACACACTCCGCACATATGCCCAGACATCTACTCACACACGTGCGCGTAGAGACACACACACACACACACACACACACACACACACACACACACACACACATACACATACACACACACACACCCACACACACACACACACACACTCCATACATATGCCCAGACATCTACTCACACACGCACTGGCGCCTTAATGCAGGGGCTTACCTGGGCTTCAGTCCAGGGGCCTCGACCAATGAGGGGCCTCCTAATAATAATAATGATAATCAATAATAATAAACGGCCGTGTCCGTATTCGCGGCGTCAGTCATTAGCCTACTCTGGAGCTAGCCTAATTGAGCACATCGCACAATGACAATGACATCCTTGTAGAGACCCCCTTTGTCTTCTCTTGTGTAGTGTAACAAAATGTAACAAACTTAATAAATCCCAACGGGTGTGTAGAGGAGCTAGAGGAGAGGCTGAAACTGACTGACAAACTTACAAACTCTGGAGATAACGTGGGTAGGATTGAAGCAACGATAACGAATGACGTGGATTCCTGTAACTGTCCATGAAAACAGAAGGCATAGCAGGTAAATATTGTAGCAAATGCCTGGCAATGAAACGGCTTTAAAAACATGTATTGCGCTGTTGCGCAAAGAAATTAATTAGTGATCCATTGTTAACGTGAGATATGTCTCCATGTAGGGTATGTAGTGATAATGCATAAGGTAGGCCTAGCCAATGTTCACGTCACATGAGCCAGCTGCTTGTTCTGTAGGCTAAAAGTATTTCTGTCCCTCCCAAACTGCGTTTAAAATATGTTGTGTTATGTAGACAGAATTAAAAAAAAACCTCCTGGGGAACCCCCCGACACGACAAACACATGCACGTTTTTTCTTTTAACTTAGCCTGCTACAGCCAGTGTCAAGCCAGCCAGTGTCAAGTTCAACGCTTGTTTTCGTGCAGTAGGCTAGCCTTTTTGATAAGCGATGTCATGGGTAGGCTGACGTGATTAAGGAGGGCTTTCTGTTCCTGTTTATATAAATGTTTTACATAGGGTCAATAATGATAGGCTACACTGCATTTTAGGCTTTATTAACCAAAAGCGCACGTTCTGTAAATAGGCGGGTCAGATTGCGGGCCGCAAACACACAAACATATGTAGACGAGGCTTTTTCCATGAATATATCTTTGAAAATGTAATCACTGGCACACCTCTCTTCCATTATCATTTTCTTTATTTTTTCTCTCTCTCTTTCTCACACACACAAACACGCAAACACACACACACACACAGACATACACACACACACACACACGTACACACACACACACACACATTATGCATTTTCACACATACTTTCTAATTAGGGAAATGAAGACTGCTTATTTTGAAATATCACACAGGGCCCTGCTCGTAATTAGACGGATCCATAACAATTATGCAACTCCATGCACCCGATTAGCATTCCTATCAGGCTGCAGGGTACACTGAACACAACCCTGCAGAAAATGTGCTTTCCTCCGATTCATACTCATTTAAGAATGCTATTAAATGATGGGGGACAAATACAAGTTTATTTCTGTTTGGAAAGGTTATTCATATCATTTGGCAGGTCTGAATGTGTTTTTTAAGTGTAATATAACGTTTCCATGGCGGGGTCTGTCATAGACGCTTATGTTTGTGCCTGGGCCTCTGGCAAATGAGGCTATTGACTCTCCAAATACAGAAACTATTTAAATGTCAAGGGCAACAAAGTCAATTGTCAATGTTCTTGATGGATGGATTTCTGCTCAAAGCCAAATCGATTCATTACATTGATTCCGGCGGAATCCTCTGGATTTATTTTTGTGCGTTTTTCTGTGATCGCTTCGTTTCCTGCCTCATCACTCTTTCGTCTCTTCGGCCTGTCCTCTGCCCTGCTCTCTCTCTTCACCCTCCGTCTTCATTCCATCCATCACAATGTCTCTTCCGCTGTGTCCCCATCTCCACTTGTGCTGCAGGGCAAATAGTACCCTCAGCCTGCGATTGGATCTGGTTGCTGAAGTCTCTACTTATCTCTCTTCCACCCTTGTGTTCTAATTTTTCTTTCGTTTCCTCTATCTTTTCTTTTCCTCGTCTTCTTTCTCCCCCAGCGATGGACTGTATACTGACCGAATGGTCGGAGTGGTCCGAGTGCAACAAGTCATGTGGCAAGGGTCACATAATCCGCACGCGCATGGTGAAGATGGAGCCGCAGTTTGGTGGCAACGCTTGCCCCGAGACGGTCCAGCGCAAGAAGTGCAAGATCCGCAAGTGCAGTCGGGGCGGGGCCAACAGCGACGAGAGGAGGCGCCGCAAGGAGGCTCGCGAGAGGCGCAGGAGCAAGCAGGGCCGTGAGGAGGGGGGTGAGGAGCAAGCCGGTGAGCACCTCCTCTCTTCTCCTCCTCCATCCTGCTGTCTGTAGTATTACATTACATGTGTGTGTGTGTGTGTGTGTGTGTGTGTGTGCGCCTGTGTCTGTGTATGTGTGTTTGTATGACTGTGTGTGTCTGCATACAGTATATGTGTTTGCGATATACAGTGTGTGTATGTGTGTGTTTGTGAGCATCATACATGCTGGATGGTTGGTTTTAATAAGAACACTGCCGTGTTTTCCCTGCATCCTCCTGCTCGCAGGCTGTAAGATGAAGCCGTGGTCAGCCTGGACGGACTGCACCAAGCTGTGTGGCGGCGGCATCCAGGAGCGGCTCATGACGGCCAAGAAGCGATTCAAGAGCTCGCAGCTCAGCAGCTGTAAGGAACGGAAGGAGATCCGCGCCTGCAACGTGCATCCCTGCTAGAGACTGGGCCAAGGGGCGGGACACCAGAGGGATGGTTGGGATGGGAAGCCATTGGGTGGGGAGCGCCGTCACTCATGCAGTGAAGCATTCCACCCTGTTTAGGGCTCTTACGGTGCATAAACAAAAGTAGATATCTGTGTAGAGACTGCAACTTGAAATGGCCTGTAAATAGTCATAATGCCTGACTGGATCACTGAAATGGAAGATGGAGATCTAAGTCCTGGATGTATATTTGCCAGTTGTAAGCCTGTGTGAATTCAGACGAATTCTATGGTGATGTTATATGTCAGGCCGCATAGATGTATCATTTTTGTTAGTTTGGTAATATATTATCATGAGAAAAACCAACCACTACGACCACCAAATTTCATACCACGATACCATGAGGGTTTTAAATTACAAGGTCTACTTTTTGTGTTCAGGTCTTTTTTTGTGTTTTATTTTATGCCTACTGAAACTCATGGAAGCACTTTCACCATAGGCCACACACTCTGGAGTCTCACTAAACTGGGTAAGTAGACAGAACTGAACTTCTAACGGGCAGTTCATGGTCCTCACAGGTCACTGCCTCTCAGCTGGAGGCCAGCTTCTAGAACACTGTCAGCAGCCATTTTTTAAAGAGGACTAACTACAGGTCCCTGACAGGTTGCTTTGGATAAGTGCAGTATGTTATGAATTCACACTTTTTTTCTGTAGTTATTTTGCTACTAGTGCAAACTAAATCGGTTGCATACACATTTTCTGGGCAAAATTACTGTAAAGTTGTTGTGATATTATATTATTCTCAAATAATGACAATAGACTTCTATCATTTTATTGACAAATAGAACTTTTCCATCCTGTGATTTCTTCTCAAGTAGTGTATTATATTCATGAACTAAAAGCACAGGTGTTATGCCATTCCAGCATTTTCTATATGCCTCAAAATGTTGCTGTTTTTAGGACAGACAAACCTGTTGTGATTTTTACCCAGCAGAAATAAAATCAAATTCTCCTCAACTAAAACCTTAATAATTTTTTGCATTCTTTTTACTTTTAATTTTTTTGGGTTGTGGATTTCTTTTTTATAAGACTGTCACCCAAGATTCTTACCAAAGTCTTGTGTAGATGTTTTCTAGTTGTCTTTGTCTTTTATCTCTCCAGCTAACACAATGATAAATATTTTGGAATATATATCACCTTTACAATAAAAGTAAGTGTGACAAAGTACCTTGTATCACTTGCCAGGATTTTTCTCACATCAAAAAAAAAAAAACAACAACAAAAAAACATTTGTAGTTAATTATCATGGCTGTCTTGTGTTGTCGTTGCCAACGTTGGAATGCACTTGATATCATCGGCCACAAGATGGAGACTTCAAGCAGTGAAAACAAATCCTCAGCAAAAAAAATAGACACCTGTTATGCACAGCACACGCCACAGCATGGCAGCAGACAACAAGCACAACACAAGCTCCAAACAATCCATCCATCTTTGGAACCTCCATCTGAGATTTTCTGTTTTTGTCAGCCTTCTAACTCACTTCTGTCACCAGCGTCAGGCTACACATCCCGACGCTGCTCTCATGTGCGCCTTCAATCACGTCGCCATGGCAACCGGCAAATGGTTCCCCCATCCCTAGCAGCGCGGCAGCACTCCAGTCTTTTCCCAGTCCCGGAGCTTGCCCCTCCCAGTTCATCTTCCCAACATGTAGGTGACCCAATCATAACATAGGGCCGCCACTGCCACACGATTATGCAACAGAGATGTTTTAAAGGGGGGTGGGCAACAGGAAACAGGAAGAGAGGAAGGGTGTTATAAATCTTCAATAAGGCCTGTGTGTTTCTTTAGCGGCAGGAAGAGTAAAGGCTTAAATTAATAAAAGAAATTCCGGAAAGGCTGACTTCCTGATGCCCAAGGCTATCTCTAAGTTTCGGTTTTAACATTCAAACAAAGGTTGAGCCACTTCTAAGTTTCCACCTCGGCCCCTGCTAGGTGGAGCCTCATTAGTCCTGTGACTGCCTGTCTTAATGAGCAATTGCAGGCTTTCGTGGTAATGCCACCCATTTTAAGTGCAATGCAGGGCTCATTTCAGACTGGCGGCAGTGTGCCACGATGTGACCGGGGTTAGAATGGGATTTAACACGTCCTCCGGTATGGCACAGCTTTGGAGCTGAAGGGATGTGGGTGAATTATTCAGCACTCATGTTGTAACATTATACATTTTCTGTCACCATGGTGACATCAATGCACACCCCCATGCACTCACACACACACACACACACACACACACGCACACACACATGCATACATACAGTACATGCAAACTCACACACACACACACACACACACACACACACACACACACACACACACACATGCTCACACTGTCCTTAGCATGCATACATTCTGACTCTGTAAGATTTGCTATGAATTGTCATGGCAATTATCTGCTGACGTGCACATAAAGCATCTCTGGATCTGGCGTGTCCTCTGAGATGGGCTGTGTGCGGGGAGGCTGTGCCTAACGAGCTTCCCAGACTCTCCACTACGCTCTGCGCGCTGCTCCTATACAGTGGTGATATTGTAAAAGCAACACCAACAGCTGTTTGCATTGCTGATGCGTTTTTCATCACAAATGTGTGAAAAGAAGAGCTTAACATGCAGGTAGCACGGTAAGGTGGCTCTGGCTCAATAACAAACAGAGAAACAGTGTAATTACTGAAGCCGGCACTAACGACTCTCATGTCCTTTCCATCAGTCAGTGATGAGTATAAATGATTATTTTGAAAATGGAATGTCAGTAAACAGCACACAGCTTTTTCCCCATCCTAGCATTGCTCATCAGTCTGTTTTCAATCTTCAGCTTTTCAACATTTTGACATTGCAAAAGATAATTATTGACCACACTGATCGATATCAATCACTGTGAAGTAAACACACAGTTAACGCCAACAGCTTGAACAGCATGACATGATTGATTAGTTGTTTCTCACAGTTTTTGACAAAATGTTATCTGAAGTTCACTCCCAATGAAGTGTATACCAGTGCCAGTATTAAACATGACATTCAGTAAAAAGAACTCAGTTTAATTAATAAGCTGTCAAACGTAGTTCCTGACTGATTGAGACTTTGCATCAGCACAGCTCTTTACAGGAAGAAGGCCAGAAGCATCTACTCAAACATATTTATGTTTTATATTATTTAGATGTATCATACATTTTTGTCATTGATGCTTTTAGAGCAGACTTGATATCCATGATATGCAGATATTGGGATGACTGTGATATCCTTGCACGCAAGTGGATATATGCCTAATGTGTATATGTTCTTATGCATGTAGCACATTGTAACAGTAGTAAAATGGTCATTACAGCAGTGGGACTCAGGTGCCACAGTGGCGATATGTTTTGAAGTGGATTTGATACTGCTGAAGAGGGAGCCTGTTGCCCTGAGGTCTGGTGAGATTACTTTCACAAAGTACTCAACTTTAGATCAAACTGCCCCTTGCACCTCCTCGCTGCTTTCTGTAATGCCCACTCAAGCTTCTCCTGGGAGCCCACTTATATGTGTACAATAACAAGCTGCTGTGTGCATCATGTACCATGTGGTGTGTGCATATTCCATTTCAGTCTTGAACACATACGTCCAGCCTAATGCATGCTAAACACGTTTCAAGTGTTATTTTTGTTATTTGTGTTGTTCAAATCGTATTTGAAAGAAATATTGAAGAATGCAGGTTTGTTATGAATGCTCCCGACTTTCTCCTAATATTAGAAGAGGTAACACATTTAAAAAAAAAAAAAAAAAAAAGGCTTCAGTAAATAATCAAGGTTTGGTGCATCACACAATGAAGCATTCCCATCTGTATAATTATCCTCCTCATGGCACTGAAACATGAGACAGGACATCACAATCTTACCTTGATTAATAATATGCATCTGCTCTAGCTGGTTGATATTCTTGCCACACACGCGTGCACGAACACACACACACCCCTTTTCCGATTACAATCAAAACATGCCACAGTAGGGTGCTGGTGACACCTGCATGACTTATCTTAAGAGCTGTGATTCAATCAGCAAAGCAAAGCCCCAATACACACTACCTGTTGAACAGCTCTTACAACTGTGCTGATTATGGCAACAGTCTAAAATGGCTCTAGCTGTGAACCTTTAACCTTTATACAGCCATTATTTGATAAACACAGGCCTGACTTCATTATTGAGTCCAAAAGTAATAACAAGCTATGAACAACTTCAACATGTCAACATGCCAACATGAAATTGTTATGAACAGTCAGTGATTTCACCTAAGGTTTCATATGGCTTTTCATGCTTTTGGTGGCTTTTTTTCATATAGTGCTCACTGTACCACTAAAACACACCATACAGAATGGCATTGGAGATGGAGGCAGTACAGCGGAAGGCAAAACTAGATTAGTCAAGCATTCTGCCAACTGTATTCTTTGTTAGTTTGTGATCTGCTCTAGTGATAAGGCTCCAGAAATCTCTTCTGCTTTCTATCTTCCGTTCCATTTTACTCTGGAAACAGACATCAAGCAGCCCTCCCAGTTTGAAATGGATAATTTCATGCCAAGAGAAAGCGGGGGGGTTGGGATAACTCAATTCCATTTTTATTTTTGGACAGGACGAAAAACAGTGTGGCTGGCCTTTGTCTTGGCCAAGACATTAATGTGAACCTGAAGAGGAAATATAAGATTCTGTAAACTAATAAGCCACGGACTAAAGGAAGTAAATAAGATGGCCAGGACCAGGGAGGATATTGCACAAATGTATAGACTTCACTGAAGGTTCTTGGCTTTGCAAATTGCATTTTTGTGTGATGATGATGCATGGAGGTATAGAGCACAGGGTGTGGGTCAGAGATATATGCTTATTAAAACATGGAGAAAATGCATTGCAGGTCTACATTATCTGTGGTCTTATGGTCTTAGAACTATTAACTTAGAACTTATGGTCTATATTGTTTGTGGTGAACTGCATGAAGCTCTCTCTCTCTCTCTCTCTCTCTCTCACACACACTCTACCCTAAGCCTATAATAGAAAAAGGAAGATGCCTGCTGTGCTGGCTGACACACTACTGAGTTATTCTCTCAGGACTAGTGCATCAGAAGCTTCTTTCAAGACCAACAAAACAACCCGGGTCACAGATTTATGAGCTGATTTGGCTTTTTAGGTAAATAATTGTGTTCCAGTCATAGCTCTTAAAGGAAAATTCAGTTTTTTAGCACTTTGAGTCCCTTTTCTGGTTTGTTTTGGATGAACTAGAGTGGTGGACACCGAAATTTTGACAATTGGTCCAGTCTCGACTTTTCTGACTCGTTTTAAATCGCCTTTGACTGCTCAGAGTGGCTGCCAACAGGCATACTATAGGCTACTCAAACATGTCCTAAAACAACCCTTAACGTTCGTTTTCAAAACTGTGCAACTCACCGAGTGGTTAGTGGTGTTCGTTGATTATTAAAAGCAAATATATCGGCGCAATGAATGATTTCCAGCCCTCTTATTTGCTAGGCCTATTGTGAAACTATTTATTCAGACACCTCACTTCCGCTCAATATTTGAACCTCAAGCATAGACAGCAAAGATGGCAACATTTCCGGAAAGGTACTGGCTTGATGAAATTCATTCTGGACTCTCTATCCGACCACATAAAGACCTCGGGATACTTCGGTTTGGCTTTAGGGACCCTCTACTCACTACCACGTAAGTGCAATGTTGTTTGGAACTGTAGAAGAGGTATAAAAATAGCGTTTTGTAGCAGCGAAATAATATGCCCTTCTCACTTCCACGCTCAAAGTCAACGAGCTTTGACTAAAAACGGTAACATCAAACTTTCTCAAAACACATCCGAATGACATGATTTGGATGTCAACTCAACGTATGTACTCCCAATCATCCGTAAATCGATCTAAAGTGCATTTTACTCCGGATAATTCCTTTAAGGGTTGTTTTAGGACATGTTTGAGTAGCCTACTACAGTATGCCTTTTGGCAACCACTCTGAGTAGTCAAAGGCGATTCAAAACGAGTCAGAAAGGTCGAGACAGGACCAATCGTCAAAATGTCGGTGTCCACCACTCTAGTTCATCCAAAACAAACCAGAAAAGGGACTCAAAGTGCTAAATACCGGAATTTTCCTTTAATATAGTTCTGTTATGGCAGATTTGGTCTTCTTTTGCTACATGCTTTTTGGGAATAAAAAATACTGTATGTATGCACCCCCCATCTGTTTCTTGCCATGTTACATAGTAATATTTCAGTGACAGTAAATAAATGCTAGAATCATTACCTTTACAGACTGGCAGTATATTTTATATCTGTAATTAACGTCCCAAATGACACTTTATTGCCTGCTTCAATCATTCTTCATATTGTCATGATGGTTTCATAATCCCATGGGAAATACCCATTCAAGCAAGATTTATCCCCAAATTTAATTAGATATGGTGTCTGCATTTTACTCCTCAATGATTGCTTTGTTTTTTTTTTCTCCCAAAATGCGTCTCCTCTTAGCCTGAGCATACACTGGGAGAGGCTAATTGTGAAGACAGGAGAAAATGAAACCAATGGATGTGTCATCCAAATGGGAGCGGAGAAAAGTTAATTTTTTTTTGCCCTCAAACACACTAGACAGTAACTCGATATTGACTTGTGTTTCGACAACTCCAGGAAGCACCAATTAGCAGCCCCAGAGAAATGCAATGTGAGACATTTGCACTCACAGAGTCCCTGGTTGTAGAATCTTCACAGTGGACAGCATGAGAGAGAGAGGGAGGGAGGGAGGGAAAGAGAGAGAGAGAGGGAAAGTCCTAAAAATATGTGATTTGTACTGACCACCTAAGTCCATTCAGGATGTTTCCTCTCTTTGCCTGCTTTGTTTCTTAGACTACAGTACTTTTGTTTCACAGTAAATGTCCACACAAAATTACAGAGCAATGGTAGGAGTATACTTACAGTATGTGTACAGTAGTCCCCTGGAACTAACAGTAAAATACCATTGCTTTCTTTAACTCTCTAGATCACTTCCCTCCCCTTTAGAATACTGATGCAAACTGCTTCTGTGTAATAAAGGCACCTGTGCTTATTGCTTTATGTGATATGTGATATGTGATTTGTACTGACCACCTAAGTCCATTCAGGATGTTTCCTCTCTTTGCCTGCTTTGTTTCTTAGACTACAGTACTTTTGTTTCACAGTAAATGTCCACACAAAATTACAGAGCAATGGTAGGAGTATACTTACAGTATGTGTACAGTAGTCCCCTGGAACTAACAGTAAAATACCATTGCTTTCTTTAACTCTCTAGATCACTTCCCTCCCCTTTAGAATACTGATGCAAACTGCTTCTGTGTAATAAAGGCACCTGTGCTTATTGCTTTATTGTAAATTATTCCACATGAGAACATGTTGTGTTCAGTGTGCGGTTGAAACCTGCCCACATGCATTAAACATGTCAGTAAGTGCATATAGGTTGTGCATGATTTCACCCATGTACAGTTGGAGCTGCCTTGTTGGAGCTTAACGGATCACTGCATCTATTGTTTTGTCAGCAGGAGTGTGTGTGTTGATGGAAATGTGAAAGTGCTAATGCTAATGCAACACCATGTTGAATCTGAGTCCTTGCTCATTCATTTTCTGTGAAGACTTGCATACTAAGTGAGTTGCCTGACTCCAAGTGCTGCAAGCGTGGGCTATTAGCATTTGGTAAACTCAAGGTTCAAGATGGTAATTTTTCTGTTGTAATGGTCTGATTAAATTGATTGCCTTGTCACTGATGAGCAATTTTAATGTTATTTCTTCTTTATTATGCATGAATTCCCATTCATAATGACAAGCCCACACAAATTGTGAGAGGAAAAAAGTACATATGCAATATGCAATTCAAATCTTTCTAAGTTGATGCATAATACCGGAATAGTTGCCATGACAATGTGTTACATTGAAAGTCGAATCAAAATTATTTGACATATATCATTAACTGCAGCACCAGACACTTGAGTATAGGCTATGTAAAAAAACAAAAAACAAGATTAAAGTCCCAGGTGCAATGAAGCAGGAGTAAATTAAATATACACGAACATTATGGTTGGAGTGTCAAAGCCATTTAACATCTATACATGCCTAAATCTGCAGTTAGAAAGTTATATGAAATTGATAGTCCTTGAAATGGTCGTTAAGTATTGATGTGCTGTATATGGTAAGCTTTCAGCATTCATCTTGCATCTCATCGCTCTCATCCTGAATTTCATATTCCTGAAATCCGTTGTTGTGTGAATGATCCAACACGTTAGCCTGTGGCTCCCGCTCTATGATGTGTGTTTCCGTGGCAACAGCTTCACTCAAACCATGGTAGTGCCTCTGCCTCTCTCTCTCTCTCTCTGTGTGTGTGTGTGTGTGTGTGTGTGTGTGTGTTTGTAGGCCTGTGTGTCTATGTATGTGTATGTGTGATCAAGTATGTGGAGGTATGTGTCAATATGCATGTCTCTTTCTCTCTCTTTCTCTCTCTTTCTCTCTGTGTATGTGTGTGTGTGTGTGCATGTGTGTGTCTATGTCTATCATTCTCTCTCTCTCTCTCTTTCTCTCTCTCTATCCCTCTGTTTTTTTAAAACAGGGAGCAGAAATCCCACACAAGAGAACAGGAGGCATTGAATCCCTCCTTGTGGAACCAAGCAATGAGCCATGGTCACGGTGAATCAGCGAACCAGCGTGTAGGAAGAAGTGCAACCAAATCCCCTACACCAGGTGATTCCTGCACACTTCACAGACTGAACAAAAGAAGCTTTAATGCCTTAAAACGTCCACCCACAACCTCGCGTGGAACCGAGGAGAAACAATCATCCTTCCCCTCTGACTTTGCCGTGGCAGGGACAACAAAGGTTTTTATTTTATGCTATTTCAGAAATGAATTCCACGCCTTAGACATGTTTTTGTTTACAGTCTTGGCATAACTTGACATTTGGCCTTGTTTTCATCCACCTACAAATTGTGCCCTTCATCGGAGGAACTCCAAGTGTAGCTTCCAAGATGGAACATGCATGCACAATTGCTCACTGGGATTGTCCATTCCCCCGCTCAATAGCTCGAGGGCTTAGGACTCAGGCAGTTTGGTTGAGAGAGGCTGAGAGAGACAGAGATGGAGAAAAGGGAGAGGGAGAGAAGCAGAGGGAGAGAGAGAGAAGCAGAGGGAGAGGGAGATAGTGAAGCAGCGAGAGAGAGAGAGAGGGAGAGAACCAGAGGGAGAGAAAAAGAGAGAGAGAGGAAGATAGCGAGGGAGAGAGAGAGAGATGCGATGTGTGCAGAGCTTAGCATTCAGTTCACCAGTCTCTCTCTCCGCACGCGCTCTTCACTACTACTCGGCGTCCTGTTACGGTTTTAACCGGCACATGAAAGTATCTCTCGTGACAAGTCCTGCCAGATTTGATCAAGGCCCTGGTGTCAGAGCCAGCATCCTCCGGAAGACTACGGCTCTCCCTGCAGGTATTGTGTCATGGATGGGGGGAGGAAACAAGATCGACCACGCTGTGATTTTCTGTGTCGATGGAAGAGAAGAAAAACCTACTTCACTGTTTCTATTTCTGTTTGTTGGTTTTTGGTTTCGTTTTGTGGACTGTGGTACTTTCTTTTAAGTGGCCTGTCTGTTTGCAACAAGCAGAAGGTTAAATATAACAAATATAGCAAGGATGCTTGTACATGCATATGGTAAATATGTTACATTTATTTACAGGGTTTCCGCCTTTTGGGCTTGATTTCAAACCATTTGCAGATAAAAAAATTAATGTGAAGAAAGTCAGACAGTACCCTCTTGACCTCATCTGCTCCCAGTCCGCTCCTCTCATAAAGTGTCTAAAAGGCCAGTGTATTATTTATTTATTACTTTTTGCCCAATGGTTTGTTCTTGTAGTCGTGACAGGAACACATTAAAAATAGCAGAGACTAAGGAATGATCTGCTTTTTCATAGATATGACTGGCTCAAAAAAAAAAAAAAACTTTTATAGTTTATAATAAGTCAAAACACCCATCTGCTTTATCTGTCTCTTGCTTGCTTTCTCTCTCACCCTCTCTATCACTCCCTTGCACGGTGCATTTCAGCCCAGTTTAAAATATTCACACTCGGTTTATTGGCTGGATACATCACATGCCTATTAAATGCGCTCTGCTTATTTTAGCTAAATTAAATGTTAGGTCTCCTGTTACATATTTTCCCTGTAGCAGCGACTTGGCTGAGTAGGCTACTAACATGTTTATGGTGTTTCCTAATCATTTTCCACTGCAGTCTCAGGTAATTAGCCAGTGGAAGCATAGCACCATGGGGCTGGGAGGAAAGGGAATCGAGTAGAGTCACCAGGAATATAACAGACAATTCTGCTCAAGTTATGAAATTCTACATATCCATAACCTTTCTGTCTTTATCTGCAGAAGAACACGCAGTCGTGCTTGAAGCGCTTATGCACTTGCACTCCTGGCATGTGTGTGTACTCTGTGACACCGTGCTTGATGAATTGTGAATGATTTCAAATGGACTGTTGCCAGCATTATTTCCCCATGCCGTGCAGACTCAATCAGTGATAGCAAGTGTGAAGTTTTTGCAAAGGGGAGCTATCATCGCCGAGCAGAAGGGAAGAATAATTCATTAGCACTGGAGTGGAAAGGAGGCAGTGACAGTCATTGGTGGCTAATCATTATCGAGGCCGAGGTTTGCTACAAGCTGCACCAAACACTGACGACTGTGTTGACTAAGTCTTACACAAGAGTGCCTCCTGAAGACATATCTGTAGGGCATTTGCATGCATTATTTACACCTCTTGTCTGCCAGGCCAGCACCTGAATGTCAGCACCCCTGTACAGTACAGTTCATGACTGTACTGCAGCAGACAGAGATAGTGGTGTGTTTGTGCTTAAAACACAGAGAAGAGAAAAGCTAAGCTGTGCATAATTTCATATTGTTTTCATTTTGTTTCTTTTTTTTGCAAGTATGTTTTTCTGTCAACATCTTCTCCAATATCCCCAGCAGGAATACAGACATACAGTATAATACTTTACAAGTGTAAGTATAATACAAGTGTCTGAACACAAAAACAGCTTGTGGAAAATCTCCATGCAACCTTCCCTTGGTTCCAGTCTGTTAGCCGTCATTCTACCTCTCCTCCAGAGACTGTTTGTCGCTGGTTCTACTTCATTGTTTACTTGCTTTTCCAGGCCACATGATGAAAGAAGAACGATATTACTGCCTGACTCCACAGATGTGTAGCTGACACCTTCATAATGTGGGTCAGGCTGTGGCCGAAGATGTGCACCAGTAATCTTTGGATCTCTCAGAACAGCTACTATTTGTATAGCCAGATGGTTAAATCCCGAGAATCTCAGGAGAATGTAATTCCGAGGTAGGTAGGTATTTTTACATGCTCTTATGCATCACACCAGAAAGCGTAATGTGGAGAAACCACTTTACCTTCCATTATCTCTCAGTGGATCTCTGTTCGACTGACTGAGGTGAGGGAAAAAAAGGGAAGGCAACACCATTCCATCAGCCTGAAAATGCCACAAGACAAGCTTAACAACATGATATGGTTTTGTGAGACCCCGAGCTTGAGATGTCCGTTTCCATAGTAACTAGCATATAGGGTATCTAGAGATTGTACATGGGGATCTTACACTCTCCTCTGAGTTTACCAGCAGGTTAATCCCCAGTGACTGCCTGTCTTAGTGGCTCCAGTGAGAGGATTTGCACACAACCCTCTACCTACCAACTCTTTCTTTCTTTCTTTCTTTCTTTCTTTCTCTCTCTCTCTCTCTCTCTCTCTCTCTCTCTCTCTGTTTCTCTGTTTGTCTCATACAAACACACACACACACACACACACACACACACACACACACACACACACACACACACACACACACACACACACACACACACACAAACACACAAACAAGGGTAGGGCTGATAACCCCAACCTCAAGCATTATTAATGAATTGAGGTTGAATTCCATTGACTTCTCTGAGATTGGGTGTGATACACCGTGCCTGGCTTTCAATTACTTGCTGCCAATAGGGGATTCAACAAATGCGTTATAACTGGCAGAGGGAGCAAATGTCTATTAGTAGCAGGCACAATTCCTTTAAGAAACCAACAAGTTTCACTCAAGCAATTTGTTTACACTGTCCTGCAGAATGCAAACACAGTCTCAGAGTTCTGTTGCCCTGTGCTCTCTAATTAGTCTGTTATGATATGTTCTGACCAGATCAATCTGTCTTGTAGTTTCCTTTCTGTTCGATTGGTATTTTGAGGTCCTTAGGGAGGAACAAGCAATGTATACTTCCGGGTCCTGGGTTTCCATCGAATGAGTAATCCCCCCCCCCCCCCCCCACACACACATATACACTCACACTGCACTCTCACTCTTTCTCACGCTTCTTAGTCTATCTCTTTCCTTCTTACAGTCCGTCTTTCTCTCTCTCACTCTCTCTCTTACACACACGCACACACAGTATTTAAACACTTCTTCCTTTGCGATCACACACACACACACACACACTGTGCCTTTTCCCACATGGCCACTTAAAGTGCTTCGCAGTGTAACACAGTCGGCGGAGCCACTGCATGGTTTTATCGGCCTGACAGGAAGAAGAAACAGCCAGGGATTCGTTCACTTACATACTTATGACACATCACCAACCCGAGCAGCCCCACGGTTACATCCAGCCACAAAGAATTTCATTAGCACTTCACTGTACCCTACACGAGGGCCCCAGTCTAGTGTTGACACCGCAAGATGGACAGATAGCTCTTTGCAGTGTTTTTGTCTCTTTCCTTACATTTACCACAGAGTGACTTGAACCACTGTGAGATCTCAGCATGTTATTTAAATAAGTGATGAACTGCTGGTAAATAATTCATTTGTGTATATATATGAATAAACATTGCTCGGTAGTTTTTTGTCCCTGCATCTAGCTTTCAGATGTAATTAAAACAGAAAGAAACATTAGTGTTTTTAATCTTGCTCAAGTTGATTCCTTTAATGCAGAATTTCAATCTGGAGCTTGACTCAAATACCCTTATGTAAACAACACTGCCAGGTAGCTATAGCACTGCTCTTTCAACAACAACCTCAATATCCATGCACCAGTATAATGCAAATGAAATCCCTCCATCTATATGAGATGTGATTGTAATTCTGCACCTTAGTCTGAAAATCACAGATGGAGACCCTGATCCTGTTGTTGGCCTCAGTATCCTTTTGTATATGCTGTTGTGTTGGGGATCGTTGTCCCATAGTGAGTTGTCAACCCACAGAATCCGTAGATAAGCCCCTGAGCCCTTTTCCTTCAGCGCCAGGCTCCCCTCCAGATTACCGGCTCACGCAGCCACACTCGTTCTCAAGAACTACTCTCACCCAGGCGTGGGACGACAGGGTCTGTGTCACCTTAATGACGTAAAACACTCCCCCCCCACCTCAGAGGTGTGTGTGAGAACACCACACACACACGCACACACACACACACACACACATACACACACACAAATAGAATCACTGAAATAGGTAAAATCACTGAAATAGAGACAGTCTGATTTTCACTTTGTGCTGTGCGTGTGAGGCTGGTTCTCCTGGGCCTCCACACACCATATGGAGCTGAATTGGTTTCAGCGCCACACGGTCCAGAGTGGCACCTCTAAATAAAGACAGGAAATGGAAATGTTGCCATACAGTAAATGGCTTTCTGTGCAGCACGACAGTCCCTAATAAGTCAGAAAAGCCCTCTTCAGAAGCGCAATTTCCCTTTCAGTGTGTCCTCTGTCCCTGTGGAGATGAGTGATAACGGTGGGCTCGACAGAAGCGTGGCTGGCTGCATCTCATTTGAATAGTTTGAACAAAAGGAGTTCAGAGAAGCAAGGACATACAATAGCATACCGTAGCTTTGCATTGCTACGAGACAGGGAACCGAGGTAGCGCAAATGCAGTAGAGGCTAATGGAGGAGTGGAGACTCGGGAGGAAACATGTTAACTGCATCCGTGACCTTTCAACTCCCTCAGGCAACACCTCGGCTGCCGGTGTAACAGCTCTCATTCAGTCAGGGTTCCTCTGGTATCCCAGGTTACCGAAAACAATGGAGACTGTGATGTGATGTCAGTCATGACCCAGGAGAGTGCTGATTGGCCAATGGAATGGGGACATGACACCATGTCCTCAGTAGAGTGAGTGTGTTATCACTTTTTTGATGGCCAAAGCCTGCCATGAGTTTTGGCTTTCAACCCATTTTGAACTCACAGACACTGAGATAAGACCACATAAAAAAAGAGATATACATTTTAGCCTCTTACTGTAATAGCCCTTTCCATTGAAAATGCCTCTTAACGCTTCCCTAGTTACAGTAAGCCACAACACCAAATGCCTGTGGATGCGACAGTGGGCCTGAATAAAGATTTAGAATAGGCCATGAAAGAGAGCCCGAACACAATGGTCCCAGCATCCCACATCTTACTCCCTGTTTCACAACGGTAAGTTGTCTTTTCAGTTTGCTCACGCTGTGTAGATGCATTCAAAGGGGATCATTCAGAGTTCAGTAAAGATTATAGGTCCTTAGGGGTAGGCCATGCTGCGAGGACACGCTGTTAAACTTGATGGTAGCAGTAGACCTCTATGATGTTGCTATTTGCAGTTAACACACATGCTTTGTGACTTTGCACATCTCTTGACAAGAGTCACTGTCGTTGCTCTAATCTCTTTCACACAGCCCGGGTAAATGTCAAGAGACGATAATGCATACAGTATTTCCTTTTAACCCGCGCAACCTGGCCGTACCAGATAAAAGATTTAATTAAGAAATGCAATTAAGAGCTCACTTGTGCACTATCAGACATTTTTGCAGTCCAATTTAAAGTTTGAGATGAAGAGGTTGGGGTGGAAAGGCACCTCAGATGTTTTGCAATTGTTCTTTGATACAGCTGATGATTATCCGATTTTTTGGGGAAAATCAGGTGAGGCTTTTGTTTGTGAGTCATCTGTGCCGAAGAGAAGCAACCATGAAAAGTGAGAAGAGGAGGAAATGGAGGAAGAGATGGGTCAAAAGAATGGATGTCAATTTGATTTGCAGTATGTATGTGCCTCTCCCTGTTTCCAGCTCTGCTTCTCCTCAGTCTGCCAACGGATGAAGCTAACTAGATTTCTCAAAGTGCCCTACTTCCTTGAGACTGGAACCACATGCAGATGGGGGACCAGGCATGCATAATTCTCTCAGTCACAGAAAGCATGGAGATAACAATCTCAGCCCTATTATATGCTAACCTGATACATGTATGATCTGCATTTGACTTGTCAGTGTGGTAAGCCAGAGCCGGTAAGATATAGCTGGCAGTCCGTGGCAATTTTATCAATGACATCTGATGGTTTTTTCATCTGGTCTTTAACTCTGAGGTTTGAAATGGTTGTAGAAGGAACTCCACAGGTTTCAACACCAGCGCTGCCAACTATGCCGGCAGTGGTTTTAATATATGCATGTCTCTTGTGAATTATTTCTTATGGGGATCACATGTTAATGCTGTATGAGACACGAGATGTTAATACCAAGCATCCCTAAAGCAACATTTATTTTGTGTTTCCATTCCAAATTAGATTTTGTGTTTGAATGTAAAATAGAATCTACCTTGAAAGAATAACACTGAAGTTGAAATGCTTAAAAATGCTTTTTTCCCCAGACATTCAAAACATAATGGAGGTTTTATTCCGAGCAGATGCACATGTACAAATCCAACACACACACACACAAATCCAACACACACACACACACACACACACTGGTAGCTTGCAGCTTGTTGAGGCTAGGGAGAGCTATAAACCTTTGAACCTTCAAAAGGTAGCCATTCCAAATGGTACAGATGGTTTTCAAGATTGTTTTCCACGGTGCCGGTGCGCAGTCTCCCATGATGGATTGAGCCAAAGCAAAGCATCACATTGTGAAAAGCCTTGACAAAAGAAAGCTGTCGCGATTACAGACAGATTTATAAAATTGCCGGGCGAGCCAAAGGCATTTTGCTGTTAAGTGCGGAGGACACCTTGCTTGGCTCTTGAAAACTGTATCAGTGACAATGTGGGCAGCATGCTAACAAAGAACTGCAAAAGGCTTTAAAAGCATGTGTGACACTTTAAACCGCTATTATTTCCTATCAAGTTCTATTCCATGACAGCTCACTCTGTCTCAACAAAGGGAATACAAGTAAAAATAGCACTTAGTGGGGAATGATACACACAATTGCCTTGGAAATGTCTTGCAAAAAGTAAAACCAGGGAGTGCCCTTGAGCCCAAATTGATCTTTTGACAGACTAATTTAACTGCAGCTCTCACACAGCACTCAGTCTTTGCACCTGAGTGAAAACAAGACATTCAAATCATACCTCAAACTCATGAAATGCATTTTTAGAAATTTTGTCTGCTACAGGACCAAAATGAGAATTACTGCGAGTGGGAGCCCCTTTTTATTTCTTCTTCCCTTTGAGATGATGACATGCTAGGCCAGGAATGAAGATATTTTATTTACTTGACACGTTAGCGAGACAGAGAGCTAGCCCGCTGAGCTTCCTGCTGGCATCCTGTCATTCTGATGGGTTCTTCAGCATGCCATGGCGGCTGTCATTCTCCAGGGAATTCTTTGGAGCAATATATATAAATATTAACACGAAGGCAGGTTTCACTGCCTCCTCTTCGTCAGGGTTATCTAACAACCTGTAGCTTCCCCTGAGGGAGATCCACACTGACATGCAACAGTTTGCATCTGTCCTCTTCCCCTTTAAAACAATATTGACTTTTCATATTGAACACGTCAGATTGATGCATGTGCATATATTAAGCAAGGCATAGTGAGTGATTTGGACTCTTCCTTTCATTATTATGATCATCTCCCAAGAGCTGAAGGAATCAATAGTCATGCATATGGGACGAGTGGGTAAAGTAAATGAAAACGAATATGGCGGCATTTGCAATGTTTAGCATCCACTGCAGCAGTTTCTGGATATATTCACAGGTGTGTCTTTAATGATTGTTTGGAAGAGAAAACATGCATGTCCTACACAGCAGGCTCTCTCATTGAAAATGTGGTGATGTTTGAGGCAGTGCTTCAAATTTTGTCTGGGGTCCAACAATTGCGTATACGATTTTCAATTTTCTTTTTTTGTTTTGAGAAGTTGGGGTGGAAGTTCAAGTTATTAATTAGTGGAATCACAACATGAATTAAATGAATATTTTCTGTCTACCACACATGCATACACACACACACTCTCTCTCTCTCTCTCACACACACACACACACACACACACACACACACACACACACACACACACATGGTTGGAGCAACATGATAATCCCTCAGGATGCTGTCTGTGTTGTGAATGTTCCAACAGTGAGACACATCTCTACAGGCCGGCTGCAACACTGCAGGAGTTTGGCCCTCATCGCTGTTTCCTCCATTTAAAAACAAGATGCTGAGAACCGCGATAGGAAGACCAATGCTTATCATGTTCTTGGGTGTCTAGTAGCTATCCCACTGCTACAGAAGCATTTGCAATGAGCCCATTTTATGGTAGGTTTCCCCTGATGGACAAATAACATCAGCAGCCATTAATGCAACAGCACTGTGCTCTGTGAGTGTGTAGAATATGAACAATTAAACCAGGGAGTCTTTAATTGTGCTGTTATATTTCAGGAAGATAATTTTTTTTTTTTTTTTTTTTTTTTTTACTCATGGGACGGTAGGGTTAGACGATGAAGCAAAATTAAATTGCCCAGCGTAGTGATTGCTCAGTCAACCCTGACTGGCTGTTATTGCAGAGGAGGATGATAGGAGCTTCCTTAACAGATCTTGCTGGGCCGTGCTAATGGTGTTTTAAATGTCTGGAGTTGGAGCAAGTTCATCGAGATTCACAGAGGCAGCTGGGGAGATGCATAATATGGATTACTGCCACACTTACGGAATTAACCTTAGTCCTAATCTAAATGGGGATCTTAAAGTGGATATTCTACTCACTGACTGTACTAACACTACTGTATGCTGTTATCTGAGAAATAAAGGCAGTTTTAACTAGTTGACATACTGGTGTTGTAACCTATCATGTCTAGACAGGGGAAAGGTTGAGATACATAACAGCTTTGCTGCCACAAATGTACAAGCACACATACATGCACACAAGTGCATACTCGCTGAACATACAGTACAGTACGTCACAATCACGTCCAAGCTCATTGTGTCCTACACACTCTCACACATATGTATACTCACTTGCACTGCATGCAAGCATCCCATATGCACACCTCCAAACACTCACACAGACCCCCACATGCTCACACAGAACGTCACACGGTCGCAAAAACCTTCACACCTACAAACAAGCCCCTACAAGCTCACACAAACACTTTCCTCTCTCCACAGGATGATGAATGTGGGGTGCCACAGGGCCTCCTTTCATGGAAAGTTCCTGCCAGGTGCGAAGTGTGAAAGTTTCGCCCCTGCCTCGCCACAATTATAGTTATTTGCTATTTTTACACATGACTTTGGTCTGTTTGTGACACAAAACTAAACATGCCATGCTTGATCTCTAGTTAGTACCTCCAGTGGAGTGGACAGGGTTTCCCTCTGGTTGATCAGATTATAGTGAATGCTGGTGAGATTCAGGCTTGCAGCAGCATCCTGATCAGACTTTAAGAAGTCATATGTGTTTCCATGGATAGTATATGGAAGTTTAAAGTATATTTTACTGTGTGTTGTCAACACAACATTATTTTTTATTCACATGTGATGTTATGTGATCAGTGCTTTTCATACATGCTTATGTTGCTTACAAAGGTAGGCAGTTATTCAGTGCAGTAGAGTCAGTGCTCATGGAAATCCATAGTGTATTTACTGTAAGTTATCAGAGTTGAGGATGATATCTTGGAAAGTGTAGTATTGCAGAGTGCATAGCTCAGTGGACTAACGAGTTGACGATCAGAAGATTGCCGGTTCGAATCCCAGATGATCACTTGAATTTGAATGTTGTGGCCTTGGACAAGGGACTTCATCTGCATTGTCCCAGTCCACTCAGCTGTAAAACAGGAACCAGCTTTGGCTGGGGGTAACCTGCGAGGGACTGGTGTCGTGGCAATCGGCAATCGTGGCCTACTGGTTAGCGCTTCAGACTCGTAACCGGAGGGTTGCCGAAGCGCTAACCAGTATGCCACGGCTGCCCAATCCCCCTAGATGGGACAGCAGTCCCTCGCAGGTTCGAACCCCAACCAGTAGGCACGGCTGAAGTGCCCTTGAGCAAGGCACCTAACCCCTCACTGCTCCCCGAGTGCCGCTGTTCACTGCACCAGGATTAGTGTGTGCTTCACCTCACTGTGTGTTCACTGTGTGCTGAGTGTGTTTCCCTCACGGGAATCAAAAGAGTATATATACTTACTTACTAAATTCCACAACTATCTTCTGTTTAGCACTCCAATGGCTAGGAATGGGTTAACTGGTCTATACTTCTATGCCTAGATCACTGAAAACAGTATGTTTACAGGCAGATTTGGTGTTCACTATTCCTAAGGTCAACATCTTCATCAAACATACTGTATAATCTGTTATAGATGATCTAAATGCTATCATCTAAACGCTAACTGTTGCTCTTTTTTTATTCCGATAGTTTTCCAAATGTTGGAAAATCTGGTGAAACTAATCTTTTTTTATTTTGTTGGACTGTATGTATTCTGGAATCAGATTCCTTTGAAATCAATCTTGATGCATGATAGCTCAGGAAGCATACTGGAGCATAGCATATGACTTGGCACAGTGGTTTGTATACAAATGTCATGGGATGGATTTTTATTAAATTACTTACATGGCAATCAATTGAATGCTATTTGAGACCAAGATGGATGGGTGACTGGCTCCCCATCTGCTCAACACCATGATTTCCCTTGAGAAACACCAGTGCTAAATCAAATGCTAATAATTGCATTTTACATGGCAGATAGCATCTACTTGTAGCAAAATGATTGACCAGATATGCCAATAGCTACTGTACAGTATGAAGACTATATCAATGCAGTTTATGGGTTTACTTTGACTACAACTTTATAACTATCTTTGTTTGGCCATGTTCTAAATATATCAAAGTATCCTTGTGGTTTTAGTTGTTTACATTTCTTTGACTTAGATTTGACTAAATTTCTATTTAGAAATGAATTAGTCACCTGTCCAATGTCAAACAGTTTCCCTGACGAGTTTACGGCACACAAACCCCAACCCTAGCCCTGACCATAGCACACACGTAAGGCAATCTTTATTCCTAAATCTGCCGCCATTTGCATCCCTCAACCAATTGCCTCACCATCAACAAAGGGTCAACAGTATTATTTGCACACAAAATGGCCTTTCAAAATAGAAATGGGACCAAGGCATTCTGTGTCCCCCTCATCTATCATGTTTTGCAAGCCCTCCAGCTAAGAGCTCTCCTGACACGGGCTGTAATGGCACTGGGCCTTGGCTATAGCAGCTGGTCTTACTACTCTTCATCGTTCTATTTCAGTGAAAATGCTCCATCAAGGCAAAGCCCTGGATCCACCGACCGCAGGAAAACATCCGTCACAGTTTGAACTGAAGGTTTGGGGTTGGCCCGGATGCACCAGTGGATATCTGAAAGGGGTATTTTACATAGATCCTGGGGAAGTGTCTTAAGCCAAAGAAAGTCTTTGTGTGTGTGTGTGTGTGTGTGTGTGTGTGTGTGTGTGCGCCTCATTCTTGATCATCCTTAAGCACACTTTGTGGACTTTTTTATTTAGTTTTTAGTATATTTAGTATTTAGTATTTTAGTTTTCTTATCTTCTACTGTCTATATACTTATATTTACTTTTTTCTGCTGTAACTGCATGTTGTGCATGTTGTGTCAATAAAGTATCTATCTATCTATCTATCTATCTATCTGTGTGTGTGTGTGTGTGTGTGTGTGTGTGTGTGTGTGTGTGTGTGTGTGTGTGTGTGTGTGTGTGTGTGTGTGATTTTTGTACATGTGTGGGTGGTTGGGCATCTGCTTGGAATAAAACCTCCATTATGTTTTGAATGTCTGGGGAAAAAAGCATTTTTAAGCATTTCAACTTCAGTGTTTTAAGGGTGTTTTGTTGTAAGGGAAGACATGTTAGAGGCATCAGCAATGCAATGAAATTTACGTGGCATCATTTATCAATGATAGAGTGGCAGAGAGATGTGCAGAGGACTCTACCCAGTGGACTGCTTGGCATCCTTATCCCACGTTAATGCATTCACTGGAGCCGGGGCGATGAGATGAGGGCCGGCTGATTAAGAGGCAGGGGGATTGCACCACCCTGGCGCACTTCGCTCAAACTATGCAGGCCAGGGAGACCCCGCTGAGGGGTTGCCCATTAGAGGCTCAGCCTGGGTGGCAAAGCCCCACCCAGTACACCGGAGCCCATTGCATTGCCTGTGGGTGATAATCACGGCTGGATGTTCACTGAGGGGTGAGGGAGAGAGAGAGGGAGAGAGAGAGAGAGATGAAGATTAAGAAAAAAGGAGCGAGAGCCAGGGGGGATGGGGGGGTGTTAGTGATGGAGAACTCACACTGGAGAAACACCAACAGGCACCTCTGGATATCTGTTGCCATGGACACTGAGTAAGTTGATTTGAGGCGCTGAAGGAAGTCTTTCGACCTATGTCTTATTTTGCACTCATTTCCTCTTTCTCTCTGCTTCTCTTTGACACCACCGCTAATTCACATAGTCAGTCAGTCACACACACACACACACACACACACACACACAAATGCCTGTTTCCAAACACACTTAGCAGGTTTACACTGTTGGTTCTGAGACAAACATGTCCAATAAGATACTCAAAGGCGTCTATGGTTGTTCCTTCTCAGAGGCACTTGCTGTGGATGCCAGTGAGCCTTAGTAAGCACATTAGCTGCCCAGAGCAATACTGCTATGGAATGCATTTTTAGAGAGCCTGAGGACTGGGAATGTTACTCTCGAGTGTCACTGTACCTCCCTTCTTTTCACAGGTTGTGTGTTTGTGTGTGTATGTGTGTGTGTGTGTGTGTGTGTGTGTGTGTGTGTGTGTGTGTGAGAGAGAGAGAGAGAGAGAGAGAGAGAGAGAGAGAGATTTGTACAGTATAAACACACAGCATGTCAGAGCAAAGGGAGTAATGGAGAAAGGAACATTTTAATGAAGATTGTTATTGATTGCTACCATGATGCTGTAGTGTTATTACAGGTTTTTTTCAACTGCTTACACCGTAAATCTTTGCTTGTCACACGGTTTTCTAAACATGTCCATCAAACACCATAACCCAGCGGCGTTGCTACTAAATTTGAGCCCTATGACAGACAATAGTTGTATGTATGTATATATGTATGTTGTATTTACCCTTTCAACTGCAGAAACAAAAATGTGCATTCAGGCCCGTCGCTAGAAGGCAAGCAAACCAAGCAATTGCTTGGGGCCCCGAGCTGGCCAGGGACCCCAAGACAACGACTGGTTAAGAATAAAATGCAACGACAAACTGTGAGCGCCCCTTTGATAGTCAATGCAGTAAAGTGCAACGACACTGTTACCGGCAATACCGGGATCCCCCTCAAGGGGGCCCCTCTCAGTAGTTGCCGACAGCAGCCAGCCAGCCAGGTTCATGAGCTCTGCTACCGGGAAAATATAAAACCTCGCAGTTATGTCTATGGTCATAATGAAGCGAAGTTATGCGTCCTGAAGCCAGAAAAGAAAGAAGAGAAAGGAAGAGGATGACAAGAAAAAACTAGATAGTGGTAAGTGATAAATTACACTGGATGAAATAGCTCTAGCCTACTTGTCTTGTACACATGGTGTAATGTCGCAGCAGGAAGGCTAGCCTAGCAAAAATGTTTATGTTAACTACCTGCCTGACGGCCCATGCTGCTTGTAACAAACTAGAACAGTTAGCGCAACTTTTTTTCTGAACGGACGGAATATGGTTACATACTGGAAAACCACACGATCAATTCCGTGCATCAAAGCAGACTGGAACATTCATGTCTAGTAGTATTCATGCACGCCAGCTGTTTACTTTCTTTAAAGCACTGTCGTCTGTCTAATTCTCAAACAGCAGAATGCTTAAATGCTATGTTAAGCTACAAGTAGGCCTAGGTCAATGTATGACATTAGCTTGGGATGTTTTTACAGTAAGCATTGGTAGTTGTGAAAGTAGCTGCATCCCTTCTAAATATCAATAATATGGAAATGCTAATATATCTTTTCTTTCTCCCTCAAGGTGCTTTGCTTAAATTTCTCAGCCCTCAGGCTCTTCCTAAGGATACCTCCACTGATGAAGGTAGAGTGAATTTCTCTCACTGAGCTGAGCTGTTATGACCATTTCCAATATGCTGACAGTGAAATGGTCAAACGTACTTCACAGGTAATTTCAGATTTTATTTTTTCAATTATTTTCCCAGGTACACCATCAACTTCATCCTCCATTCATGAGGAAGAAGCTGACATTGGATTTTATGGTATGGTGGTGTTTTTGCAAATGTTCAAAATGTTCAAAACTAATGCACAGTATGCAACAGCAGTATTTGCACGGTATGCACACAGTATTTTTTTATTTATATAAAGTGTGGGTAAATTTAAACTGTATGGCTATGCTGTGGTTCCTGTAGGTGTTGCGTGCGGTTGGGGGTGGGGGGGCTCCATGTCCATTTTGCTTGGGGCCCCCAAATTCCTTGAAACGGCCCTGTCTGTTGTGAATGTTCCAACAGTGAGACACATCTCTACAGGCCGGCTGCAACACTGCAGGAGTTTGGCCCTCATCGCTGTTTCCTCCATTTAAAAACAAGACGCTGAGAACCGCGATAGGAAGACCAATGCTTATCATGTTCTTGAGTGTCTAGTAGCTATCCCACTGCTACAGAAGCATTTGCAATGAGCCCATTTTATGGTAGGTTTCCCCTGATGGCTAATGGTAACTTGGGGACAAATAAAAACAAAAAAGATGTAAAGTCGACTTTTAGTAGAACAGTACGCTAAAGTCTGATTCATTTTCATTTCAAAATATCAGCATTGGTTTTGGACATTTCAACCGGAAAACCATTTGAAATCAGATTTAGATTTTTGGGGTTATAGTGTTTAAAAAGACATGTTTAGAAAATTGTGTGACAAGCAAAGATTTAATGTTTAAGCGAAAAAAAAACTGTAACTGTAATTCCTTTGACATTTCCCTGACCTTCCCTAACAGAAATCCTGAATTTCCATTAACAATGACGATTTGGAAAATTAATAAATGGGCATTAAAAAGAAAACTAAGTAGGGCTAACCACAGCCACTCAAGCAAGCAGTAATAGAAAAAGCTATAATAAGCCGATGAACATCAATGTTGTGTGGAAATACATTTGTATTATTTTGGCAAATGCATTTTAAATTGCAACAACAAATTTCCCTGATATTTCTTGACTTTGACCCAAAAATGATATAATTCCCTGACTTTCCATGTCTGGAATAGACTTTAGTAAAATTCCATGATAATACAGAAATTCCATAAGCCGTGGGAACCAGGGTTGTGCAAAATTGCAATTCGAAATGCAATCCTGCTTCCTGTTTGCTACCTCAATTGAAATGCAAGTGAAATTCAAGAATTGTAATTTAAGAGCCAGTTTCAATTCAATTCTGGAAGTTTGCACAAGCCTGGTGGGAACCCTGTTTGCTACAATGGATATT
>NC_063202.1:8716359-8718859 GCF_017589495.1 Alosa alosa
AGCATGTCAGAGCAAAGGGAGTAATGGAGAAAGGAACATTTTAATGAAGATTGTTATTGATTGCTACCATGATGCTGTAGTGTTATTACAGGTTTTTTTCAACTGCTTACACCGTAAATCTTTGCTTGTCACACGGTTTTCTAAACATGTCCATCAAACACCATAACCCAGCGGCGTTGCTACTAAATTTGAGCCCTATGACAGACAATAGTTGTATGTATGTATATATGTATGTTGTATTTACCCTTTCAACTGCAGAAACAAAAATGTGCATTCAGGCCCGTCGCTAGAAGGCAAGCAAACCAAGCAATTGCTTGGGGCCCCGAGCTGGCCAGGGACCCCAAGACAACGGCTGGTTAAGAATAAAATGCAACGACAAACTGTGAGCGCCCCTATGATAGTCAATGCAGTAAAGTGCAACGACACTGTTACCGGCAATACCGGGATCCCCCTCAAGGGGGCCCCTCTCAGTAGTTGCCGACAGCAGCCAGCCAGCCAGGTTCATGAGCTCTGCTACCGGGAAAATATAAAACCTCGCAGTTATGTCTATGGTCATAATGAAGCGAAGTTATGCGTCCTGAAGCCAGAAAAGAAAGAAGAGAAAGGAAGAGGATGACAAGAAAAAACTAGATAGTGGTAAGTGATAAATTACACTGGATGAAATAGCTCTAGCCTACTTGTCTTGTACACATGGTGTAATGTCGCAGCAGGAAGGCTAGCCTAGTAAAAATGTTTATGTTAACTACCTGCCTGACGGCCCATGCTGCTTGTAACAAACTAGAACAGTTAGCGCAACTTTTTTTCTGAACGGACGGAATATGGTTACATACTGGAAAACCACACGATCAATTCCGTGCATCAAAGCAGACTGGAACATTCATGTCTAGTAGTATTCATGCACGCCAGCTGTTTACTTTCTTTAAAGCACTGTGCGTCTGTCTAATTCTCAAACAGCAGAATGCTTAAATGCTATGTTAAGCTACAAGTAGGCCTAGGTCAATGTATGACATTAGCTTGGGATGTTTTTACAGTAAGCATTGGTAGTTGTGAAAGTAGCTGCATCCCTTCTAAATATCAATAATATGGAAATGCTAATATATCTTTTCTTTCTCCCTCAAGGTGCTTTGCTTAAATTTCTCAGCCCTCAGGCTCTTCCTAAGGATACCTCCACTGATGAAGGTAGAGTGAATTTCTCTCACTGAGCTGAGCTGTTATGACCATTTCCAATATGCTGACAGTGAAATGGTCAAACGTACTTCACAGGTAATTTCAGATTTTATTTTTTCAATTATTTTCCCAGGTACACCATCAACTTCATCCTCCATTCATGAGGAAGAAGCTGACATTGGATTTTATGGTATGGTGGTGTTTTTGCAAATGTTCAAAATGTTCAAAACTAATGCACAGTATGCAACAGCAGTATTTGCACTGTCAACATTTTTTTATTTATATAAAGTGTGGGTAAATTTAAACTGTATGGCTATGCTGTGGTTCCTGTAGGTGTTGCGTGCGGTTGGGGGTGGGGGGGCTCCATGTCCATTTTGCTTGGGGCCCCCAAATTCCTTGAAACGGCCCTGTCTGTTGTGAATGTTCCAACAGTGAGACACATCTCTACAGGCCGGCTGCAACACTGCAGGAGTTTGGCCCTCATCGCTGTTTCCTCCATTTAAAAACAAGACGCTGAGAACCGCGATAGGAAGACCAATGCTTATCATGTTCTTGAGTGTCTAGTAGCTATCCCACTGCTACAGAAGCATTTGCACAATGAGCCCATTTTATGGTAGGTTTCCCTGATGGCTAATGGTAACTTGGGGACAAATAAAACAAAAAAGATGTAAAGTCGACTTTTAGTAGAACAGTGCGCTAAAGTCTGATTCATTTTCATTTCAAAATATCAGCATTGGTTTTGGACATTTCAACCGGAAAACCATTTGAAATCAGATTTTGATTTTTGGGGTTATAGTGTTTAAAAAGACATGTTTAGAAAATTGTGTGACAAGCAAAGATTTAATGTTTAAGCGGAAAAAAAACTGTAACTGTAATTCCTTTGACATTTCCCTGACCTTCCCTAACAGAAATCCTGAATTTCCATTAACAATGACGATTTGGAAAATTAATAAATGGGCATTAAAAGAAAAACTAAGTAGGGCTAACCACAGCCACTCAAGCAAGCAGTAATAGAGAAAAAGCTATAATAAGCCCGATGAACATCAATGTTGTGTGGAAATACATTTGTATTATTTTGGCAAATGCATTTTAAATTGCAACAACAAATTTCCCTGATATTTCTTGACTTTGACCCAAAAATGATATAATTCCCTGACTTTCCATGTCTGGAATAGACTTTAGTAAAATTCCATGATAATACAGAAATTCCATAAGCCGTGGGAACCCGGGTTGTGCAAAATTGCAATTCGAAATGCAATCCTGCTTCCTGTTTGCTACCTCAATTGAAATGCAAGTGGAATTCAAGAATTGAATTGTAATTTAAGAGCCAGTT
>NC_063202.1:8723859-8783859 GCF_017589495.1 Alosa alosa
CCACTCCCATTCTCCTCCACAGTCCTCCTCTACTGCTAGTCCATGCCTCAGGCCAGAGAGGGGCTGGAGGGGCTGGCGCTGTATTGCATCTGCAATCCATAGTGTGTCAAGATTAGATTTGGTTATATTGGGTGGTTCTTATCATTCTCGCTCACATGCTGCACACATCCATGGACACAGAACATGTGCATATTCAAGCACACACACACACACACACGCAGAGAGAGAGAGAGAGTATATATATATATATATATATATATATATATATATATATATATATATATATATATATTATATATTACATTCTGAGAGAGTATATTACATTCTGGACCAATGATAAGCATATGCCATATGCATCAGTTACACCTTAATTCCATCAGCTGCTTAATTTTGCATGCAGGCTACTGAAAGAAGTCACTATAGCCTACGTTTAATAGGCTTCTGCCAACCTCCACTAAAACAGGCTTGATATTAGACAGGAATATCAATAGGAGAGGGTGTTTCCCCATCATGTGGCAATGGATTAATCAAGGGCAAAACCATGTAGCATCTGTTTGCACGCGCGGATAAATTGAAACATATTTCTCCCTGTTAGGGTAACAGATGCTCTGCCACAGTTATATATATATATATATATATATATATATATATATATATATATATATATATATATATAAAATATATAATATATATATATATATATATATATATATATATATATATATATATATATATATATATATATATATATATATATATATATATATATAGATATACATACATATATATACTGTCTAGTCTGTGAGTTGTGGCATGTCCAAAACCAAAGGAAAAATTGTCTGGATAAGCCAAGAAGCTAATGAATTAAGCTAAACATTGTACAAGTAACAAGTAATTATTCCTGTAACTTCGATCTAAAATTAATTAAGTTTGATGGTTGTTTATAATCCAGGGAGATATCTTAATCTTTTTCGTAATGATGCGCAAGGTAAATTGAAGGCGGGTTGGAGACTTGTTTGCTGAGGCTGTACGTCATAGACGGAGAGACCGGGGATCGGTGTGAAAAGTGAAACACCGGAAAGCTCAATGAGAAAAAAGTGTGCGACGCAAGCACTGCTAATCGACATGAGCGCAGTCATTTCAGCACCGCGTTGAGAACAGACAGCGCAAAGCGGTGCGGAGAGTGTGTGTGCATGCGGAATCAACCAGTGGCACTTTCGTGTGGGACTTCGGTATGAGATGCAGCGAAGAAGAAACTAAATTAGAGAAATCAACTTCAAATCTATAGACTTAGAGGGATATTCGGGATCGCAAAGCTTGTAAGAGACATAAAAAAGATTTCCCACCGCTTGTTCCGCTACACTCGGCACTGAGCAACAATGTGGTGATCTGCAGTCTCAGATGCAGCTTGGCTGGTAACGAGTGTGGGAATTGGTGTCTGTTCCGGCGAAGGAGTGGTGCGGTGCTGCCGAGCGAGGAGCCCCTCCATTCAGAAGGATGCTCGTGGGAAATGCCTGGAGACAGAGAGGACGAGATTTGTCAAAAGGCACTAGAACTCTTGTCAGATCTCTGCTCTAAGGGCGAAGTACAAAATGATAATTGTTTGGATTTCATATACTATTTCCGAGACTTGGCCAGACCGAGGTACTCCGACTCAGGTAGGTGTCTGATGCTCGAATATTGCAGTGCCGGTACTGTCTTTTCTGTGCTATCATGTAGCCTATAGCTTAAAATCACTTTTTTTTTAAATAAAGTCAAAAAGTCATTTTTACCCATTTATTGAGTAAACGGCAGTAATAACTTGAATGATGCTGATCACGAAAGGACACACATGCATGCACGGACAATTTAAATCACAATAGACTTGTTGCATTGACTTTTAGCATCCCTCCAATAAGTGATAGCGGGTGTGCCGCTTAACACTTGTGCCATCGCCTTCCGCTTTACGTTTTATGAAATACTTTTCAAAATCAGTTTTAATTTCATTCATGCAAACAATGGAAATTGTGACCTACTGTATATGCCGAATTTGATATTTTCCATAAGGATAGAGAGAACAAGGACGGAGTCAACTGGCAAAGATTACCTAGGTTAAGCTCAGTATCAGTATAGAAGCGTTATTAATAATGACTGGCAAAGATAAGCTAGGTTATACTGTAGCTCAGTATCAGTGTAGAAGTACTACTACTACATCTTGCTGCGCTTCTGAAAATGAAGTCAAATGAAAGCGCGCTGTCGTTGGTTGCGAATAAGGACATTTAGGCAAAAGAGCGTCCCAAGCACAAGAGTGACATATCGCACTGCCCGCCATTATGTAGCCTAAGCATGACAAACTATATAGAATGAATAGCATTTTAAACTCTGTTTCACACACACACACACACACTCACACGCACGCATGCACGCACACATGCACTCTCATACACGTTTTCCCCGAAGAGTACGTGACCCATTTATCGCTCGTAAGCGTGTGATCTTGTTGTCTTCGTCGCGGAAGTGAGACAGCAGTACAGATGGGAGTTTTTTGGTCACCCTCTCATGCAAGATTAACTCTGAAGACATTGAGGCGCAAAGTGAGAACACAGCAGCATTGCGGTAGCTTTGGGAAAGACGGACTCTGAACAGGTCAGTGTGATACCAGCCCACGAACCCGTTTGCACGAACACAGAACATCCTCAAGGGTCTAAATGGTGTTTCATAAAATAGCCTACTATAAGTATCCAGGCGCCTTCTCAGTTCAATTAAAAACCAATAAGAAGACGGAATGGGGGGATGGAATGCCTGTTAGCTACCTGTCATTGTGAATTGGAATTAGAGGGACTTGAAATGGCACTAGGGTAACATGTACTGACAACCATGAATAAGCACTAATGACTATTGCAAAAATGAATCCTTTTGAACAATCAGATTCATATAATTGTGTAAGTATATTCATGGATCGGATACTGGACTTCATCTCTGACAGTGTAAATAAAACCCATTGGCATACATTTTTGATTATAAAGGTTTAAAATTTTAGATAATACTTAGAAGAAATGTAAACAGATAAGATCCAAGACAAGGGTGTAGCTGAGATATGAGGCATTGTCTTTCTTTACTAATTCCAGGCGTCTGTAAAAGCCCCACAGAAATGTTCTGCTGTGAGACTTCTGCTCGCCTGACCTGGACCCTGTTTGATATCCATTCCATGCCTGTATAAAGGCGACCTGAACCCTGTTCGATACCCATTCCATGCCTGTATAAAGGCTCCTGTGCTGAGCAATTATTTGAAAGACCTACATGCTCCTCACCATACTGACAGCCGTGAGTGGGAGGTAACGTTGTTGCATAGATCCACAATGGCTTAGTCTTTTCCCAAAGCCCCAGGCCTGGTTTTTAATAAATCACCACAGCTGGGAAATGCCTCTTCAATTTGGATGAGATGGATCAAAAGAACGTAGAGATGGAGACGGAGAGGATAGAGAGAGAGAAAGAGAGAGAAAGAGAGAGAGAGACCCTTGAAAATATTGAAATCCGCAAGCCATGTCAAATCCACACGAGGCAGAGGCTTGCCTGCCAGCCTGCAGTGTTCTCTTGTACCTCTCTGCTCCGTACACGTTGAAAACAACAGTATTTTCATATGGAATGGAAACTGATGCCACCAGATATCTCCTTCCAGCAGCACCATGAGACACAAGAGACTGCTTGTGACCAAGACTTTTCCAAGTCAGGCATGAAGAAAACAGATGCCTCCAGACAGCTGTGCTAGTAGTAGTGCAAATGTGTGGCACAGATATTTACAGTATACACACTCATGTACATGCTGGGGGTGGTGTGTGTGTGTGTTTGTGTGTGTGTGTGTGTGCGTGTGTGTGTGTGCACACTGTATACCGGTTGCTGAATGTGGTCTGTAATGACCACCCCAAGGGAAATTAAAACACATCTCTCAAAATCAGGTCAAAGTCAGTAAGTGGCTGTGTGACAGAAACTGACCTGTATAATGCCCACCATCATCATTCCCTCACAGGCTGGGAAAGATTAATCACTGTTTGAATGAAGGTGAAGGACAATGATCAAATTTCATCAGTGAAAAAAAAGATGTGGTCTTTCTACGACCTACGAAATATATTTCCATATGATTAAGGAATTATCAAGCTGTCTGAGGATACCAAAGATACTTCCAAAGTACAAGATACTGTTTGACCTCCTGTTGACTGCCTACAACATGACATGCACAGTATCTGATAGACTGCACAGAGAGTAATTTCAAATATACACAGAAGAGATGTTACATTCTTAGTGCTATAGGTAGGGGATTTCACACAGCAGCCATTCAAAAACAAAACCTTATCAAAAACAGAATCACTAACAAATTATCCTTTGTGGGCAAAAAACATCACCAACAGAACAGCCTTCAAGAGCATTTCACAGGGGTTATCAAGCAGGCACTTTCCTTCATGGGTGTTTCATTAAATTAAGCCCACGACACCCTCAGAAGGCTCAACAGTGGTATCTGGCGTCCCAGACCTGCCCCTCTCCACACTCATGATGGGCTCTCAGAAAACAACAACAACCAACAAATTCTTCGGTCATTCCTCTTCATTGCTGTGAGAGAAAGAAAATGGACTTATGGCAAAGAAAAAGAAATGGTGTGCAAGACTGTGTCTCATGTTTCCACAAACCTGTAGGAACTGTCAGCAGCACTAAGGCTGGTGTGATACACACGGCGCCCACAGTCCTCTTCTCCGCCCCAATGGAAAGATGGAGGCAGATAAACACCATAAACATTCCTTAACACCAACATCTCCGGAGAGTTTTGGAGTCAAACAAGCGTCTTTATCTTTTGGATTCCAGGCTTGATGCCCCACATGTCAGTTTAGTTCTTTGATGATCAATAAAAGGCCCCTGCCAGCTTTCTCATTCACATTCGGTCCACTCACAAGGTCTAGCAGAAAGACACAAAGGCAAGACTCATCTGGAATGCAGTTATGATTGTCCATACCTTCAGGAGGAGAGACATGCCTCCGTGTAAGGAATAAAACGAAAATTGAATGGATGTCAAAGACCCTGCCTCTCCATATATAAGATACAAAAAAGTAAACATTATGTCCAGAGAGGTTGAAAAGTAAATTGTATACCATGTCAAATGCCACAGATTCAAGTTTGAAACTGCTGTTGTTACAATCTGTCAGAATTTAAATAGTGTTGTGGATAATGACATAGAATATTACACCTTTGTCACAAGTCTTAATGGAAATGAGTAGACTTTCTGTTTTACTGAAATATATCAGAGTCTCAGCACAACTTGTTGTCCACATATAATATAACCAAATAGAATGAACCAAACTGATTAATTAAATTACTTTATTTTTATTCTGATCATTTTATCATAGGTATGGACAGTGACAGGTATAATGAATACCTAACCAACAGTTCCATGACATGTAGGGAGAAATCATGGGAGAATGTTCATGAATTAACTATGCACTTTTATGTTGTACAGCAATACAGAGGAAACCATAGGATATGTGGAAACAAAGACCAACACATGCATGTGTATATATGCAAACAAGTCTTCTATTCCTTGACTTGCAGGAAAATAACGTGGCCTCATTAATGAAAGCCCAGAGCTGTGAATATTGTATTGGGCTTTAGATTCTGAGGGAATATGTAATGCAGCAAACCCTCCCAGTAAATTTCCACTGGAATCAAAGGCATTGGGCCTCCCATGCTCTTGCGTACACACATTCATTTGGATTGCTATTTTTCTTCCAATAACACTTACCCTTTGGTTATTTAACTGAGTGTCGAGGATGTATCTAATCTTTATTCCTCAATCTAAACTGTTCATTGAACCAGGCAGTGAGACAATAGGCAGATGTCTTCTGTCAGATGGTAAAAACTTGTCTACAAACTGCTGAGCATCCTCCTCTGTCTCTATAGAGGCCAGGAGCACCCACAGAAACGAAGCTTAATTGACAAGAGAGAAAAATTAATTGCAGAAGCACTTTCTGATTTTTTTCACTTCTTTCGTTTGGTTGTTTTTTCCTGGATGAGAAATGGGAAGGCGTCCAAATAGATGGATAATTAATTGTGGTTGATGGCCTGAAATAAATAAGTTGACATCAAAATGAAAGATACTCAAACTAATTCTGTCATTATAGCACAGTTGCACTCCATTCCTTGGCACCATCTGTGAGAAATTACAGTTCAGTGGCAGGATTCAGAATTTTTAAAGTCCCCTTCACATAGAGGAGGAGAGGATACAAATCTGCATTTTATTCCACTTGGTGTCTAACCCCTGTCACAATCCTATAAAGATCCCTGCAGCTCTCAGGTTCAAGACGTCAGGGAGAACACTGAGCCAGCGAGGCTACCCCCTTCACAAAATGTTGCGTGGAACTTCTCATCGTCACCGCTCCCTGTGAAGCGAAGTGAGAGATGATTCAGAGATGTTGTTGTGGCTTCTTGCTTATCTGCTAACATGTGCCTCCGCGCCTGCAGGACTGCAAGGCTGTGAGTGCAGCGCTGGGTTAGATTATTCATAAGTGTGTTTCCAAATACTGCGTGTTTCCCTCAGCCTTCCATCAGATGAATTCTGCTCCTGCCGGTGACACAGATTTTAGGAATAGAAGTTTGAAGTTTTAGAATGTTGCCATTTGGTTGTGGTTTACGTCTTCTTTTCTAATCAACAGTTGAGTATATTTGGGTCAGATCCCTCTAAATGCAACTGTGTCACATATGCCACCTGGATAATATGCATGTTCCTTCATGACATGCCAATAATACATTTGAATGATTACTTTTCTGCTTTTTTCTTTCACTTTCTTTTTGACAAACTGATCCTGTATTCAATTGTTAGTAGCCTTTTTTAATTTTCAATTAAAAACACACTGATTTCATTAGAGCTGCTATCCGTTATAACTCACTGTAATGGTGACAGCAGCCCAGTGTTCAAAGAGCAGCTGTGGTTGCCGCGGCGCAGGCAAGTCAAACGCGGGGTGACGGCACACTCATCCGTGGAAGTTATTTTGAAAAAAAAAGTGTCTGGGGACTGTGAGTCAGCCTTGGAGTGCAGCAGAGGATATCTGAACAAACTCTGAAAAAGCCGCAGTAATGTCTGCTATCTCAGACGGTCCACTGTTCACAAGGGTGGAAGGGAGGCCGGGGACTCCCAAAAGTATCACTGGTGGGAATATTGCAGGACGACTGGCTATGCTGACTCCTTGATATTCATTGATATTTTCAAAGGATACTGTGTACTTTAGCTGATTTGGACTGTAGGTTTCATTTCTGTTCAGTCAACTAAAGCATTTGTGCAAATTATGCACATTTCATGCTGTAATGATTTTAATGAAGGAAAAAATAAATTGCTTGTTCCAATCAAAAAGTCTTTCTCATTTAATTTTGTATCAAACAAACATCCAAAATGTGTTCATTTCTCACTGATTGCTTGTTTGATTACCAAAAAAATCAAATGTATGCTCAGACAAGTTATTAACCTCAGTGATACTGGCATGAATGTTTTATAGGGCATTAACATAAAAGTTTACACCACAGCTTCTGAAACTTTGCACCTCAACCCTCCTGACCAGAGCAGATGGGTGTGAACAATGGGCAACTCCAGATACAAAACAACCTTTTAACCCTTAAAGGCGTGGGCAGAGAGGGTTAAATCAGAGTAAGAGTAATCAATGATCTTTGGTGTGGGTTTTTGAACATTCTAACATAAGATTCCGTTCCACAACAAGATTCTAAAATTCTATGTTGAATTCAATGAACCCAGAGCCTTTTAGATAGAATCTATCTATATGGCTCTGAATGAACCCAGATATCCTTTAGAACGTTCATTTTCCAACATTCCCGTCACACCTGTGTGATGGTACACCTTTGCTTTTCACTGGTATGAGTATTGTACAATGCTGTACATGTTACTAGTGGGCCCTATGCATAGGCAGTCCTAATGGGCCCCCATGCCCCCCCCCCTTATGCATACATTCCAGACTTTTCAAGGGCCCTCCCTCCCCTTTTGGCCCTAGTAACCAGTACTGGTTTCACCCCCAGTCCGACGCCTCTGCTCTGTGGGTGCATTTAGTGCTGCGTCTTTGCAAGTGGTCAGCTCAGTTTCCCTAATGCTGCAAGTCTCTGTAAGTTGCTTTGGTGTCTTAGAACTGCCTTCCCTTTAATCTTCTTTTAGCAGATGTGTCCGTGAGCCTGCTATCTCTGGTGGTGACGGCCTGTGGTTTGGCCTTGTTCGGCGTCTCCCTCTTTGTCTCCTGGAAGCTCTGCTGGATACCATGGCGGGAGCGAGGCCTTTCCTCAGCCACCAAGGAGCACCAGAGCCACCCCGAGCCCCCTCTTCAGCCCCAGGCAATCTACACCGAGGTGGACGCCGTCTGCGACAGGAGGGACTGCGCCCGCGGCTCTGTGGTGAAGGTGACGACGCCGACGCCATCGCTGGCGCCCACCACCGCCGTTCCGTCGGTGCCGTCGTCTCCGCCGCCGGTCACCACGCCGACGGCCACAGCGGAGGCAGCCATGAAGATCAGCCACACCTCGCCTGATATCCCCTTGGAGGTGCAGTGCAAGAGCCGGCAGAACTCCATCCACGGCGGGACCCTGCGGATGCAGAGGCAGACCACCGACCCAGCGTCCACGTCTGTGCGCTCCACGTCCCACACAGAGATCGGGTCAGTACTGCGTCAGTCACTCTCATGATCGAATTCCCAGAATGACTAATACTACTAATGCCATGCTTATGATGCCGAACACATTGCTGGTGGAGATAGCATGATTTAAGTGAAGCTGACTTGAGTTTTACCATTTAGCATCCAAGTGGGGTCACGCTAGTGAATAACCAGGGAAAGAAAAGAGAAAATTCAGGTCTCAGTGTGTGGGTCAAAGCAAGAGTTTTGCTCTATATATACAGTATATATTAAACTATATAATGATACAGCTCGAAAAAATTAAGAGACCAGTGCACATTTTTCTGATGTCATTTCACGATTGCTGAGTGACATTGGAATGAGTTGATGATCATATTCAAGTGTGCACTGGTCTCTTTTCCCTTTCTCCTTTCTCATTTTTTCCAGAGACTGCAGTACCGCAATGCTGCTGATGGAATGTAAATGTCAGTATTCAAACCTAAAAGCCACAGTGAAAAGCAGTAAAGAATAGTGAACAAGTGAAAGGCAACGAATAGATACTGTAGCTATGAAAGAGTTTGGGCTGACATATATTGTTTCCCAGCCCTAGAGAAGCATTTGTCACAATCTCTCAGGCCTGAGACCATCTTCAGGTCAGAAGTCCCTCCACTGAGTCAAGTGTATGGCGTGGACTCTTGTCAAATCATTCACACTTCTGTGCTGTGGACACTTGATGCGATACGTTTATGAGGAAGTACCGGAGGGGGTCAATTTGCACTGAAGCCAAAAGTTCCAGCCACAATGTTCCGCTCCACTCACCAAATCAGCCCAGATAATATGCAGACAGTGAACAGAACTAATTTTAAAACAGTGAAAATGTGCTGCAGCATTTACCCACGCATCCACCCATCCCCACCCCCCTGCCCCGCCATTCCTCATATCAATCTATTATGATTTCAAATTTCCATCCTGGCGTCAGCGTTCCCCTTCATTTTACCTTCAGGAGTGCCACTTTTTCCCACACTTTAGAAATACTTCCCTGTTTAAGGATTCCGCAGCAGTGCCGGCGTCGCTGACAGACAGGTGCGAGTACTCTCACCTGAGACGGATGAGACTCATCCATCCACAAAATGAACAGGAGGCTCGATGCAGTGGCTTCTCACCTGCTGATCCTCTCTCATCTCCCTCTATCCGCACCGCCCCCCATCAATCCCCCCACAAACCCCAGCCATTTAACTTCTCTTCTACCTGTTCTCTCTCTCCTCTCCTATGTCCTGATGGGAAAAAAAGGAATAATTCCATCCGCCGGCAGATGAACCTGTCCAACCCGGACTTCAACGTGGCGCAGTTCCAGCGGCAGGAGTCGCTGACCGGCATGAGCCTTGGCCGCCTCAAGCCCGAGCTGTACAAGCAACGGTCCCTGGAGGGCGACGAGAGCCGGGCCAGTGGGCGTGGCGGGGGCTGCGGCCGCCTGCACTTCATCCTAAAGTTCGACTGCGACCTTGAGCAACTCATCGTCAAGATCCACCGCGCGGAGGACCTGCCCGCCAAGGACTTCTCGGGCACCTCGGACCCCTACGTCAAGATCTACCTGCTTCCTGACCGCAAGACCAAGCACCAGACCAAGGTGCACCGTAAGACTCTGAACCCCATTTTCGACGAGGTCTTCCTGTTCCCTGTGGCCTACGGCGAGCTGCCCTCGAGGAAGCTGCACTTCAGCATCTACGACTTTGACCGCTTCTCGCGCCACGACATCATTGGCCAGGTGGTGGTGGACAATTTCCTGGACCTGGCTGACTTTCCCAGGGAGACAAAGCTCTGCAGGGAGATCCAATATGTGTCCTCGGTGAGTAAACCCCTACAGTACTTACTTACGACATCAGAATCAGAGGACTTTTGTCCAAGCAGGGTGCGATTTGTAGGGGGGGAAGGTGAGGATTTCCCCCCCTCTGGTTTTCCTACCTCTGCTAAATTATTTTTATCCACGGTGGGGACAACATTTATCCCCCTCTGCCCCTCATATTGATTAATGCTACTTCATATAAGTAAAGCGCTGCAACGTGAGAACAGTCTAGTAGGCTAGCCTACATAATAATCTGACATCAGAACGCGACCGTCTGCCGTCAGCACTCATGCTGCTGACACAGTGGTGGATAACTTAATTTGGCCTTGATCGTGCAGGACATTTCAGAATGTCAAGTGTGTAATCCATCATAAATGGCTAGTTTCAATGGAAAAGTTAGCTGGACAAATGAAAGAAAACGAGAAGGATTCAGTGAAGCATAATAATGTTTCAGAACCTTCAAAATTAGAAAACTGATGCAACTGAGATGGAGGACAACTGCGTAGAGAGTAGAACGTATTGGCCTATTGTCGAAGGAACTTACATTAAATGAGGAGATATTTGCTGAATGTCACAAAAAGTGTTACAGAAATTGCTTGGCATCGCTTATTCAATGGCTCTCTACCGAAACACCTGTAGTTTTGCGGAGGACGAACGAGAAAGCACTTTCGTTTGATAAATCAGCCAGTAGGCTAGGCCTAGTAGACAAATAACTTTTAGAAATAATCTGTACTGCAAAAACGAATGTTGGTGGGTATTTAAACTATCTAGTGGGTGTTTTAACAGCTGCAAGAAATAGAAACTTCATGGTCTTTACTCTTCACTGGTTAGGCAATTAACTAAAACTTATGATAGGCTATTTATTTTCTGTCCAGGCTCAATAAACACATTTATTTTTTCCACTTGCAATATGATAGGCTATTTATTTTCTGAAGGCTACAATAAAGAAACATTTATTTTTTCCACTTTTGCAATAATGCAGCAATGCTACTGAGCCTAAATCAGCAGGAGAGAAAATGTGTAGAGCTCACGGCGTGTAGCGCAATGTGTAGGCTATTTGGTTACCAACTAACACTGTTAGCCAATTCACTAACTTAAGACTTCAGTGCCATCATATACAACGTTTTTTTACACAACAAATACAGAAAGGATGGAGGCAGCAAAAGTAGAGTCATTTCAGATGGGGCAAGAACAAGGTGAATTTGTATGCTTGTCAAAACGTAGTCCTACCCTGCATTAGAGCTGATCATCATACCAAGCACACTCGCTGTTTAAAGTCATACACCACGGTAAACTAAAACTAAAATGTTACAAAGGTGGCAAAAATAATATAGGGTATTATTAGCCATGACATTACTAGGCTATGAATCGTTCGTTAATTTATTTTTTTTTTTTTGGGGGTTTACAAACTTATTCAAAATCATCCCCCCCTCTGGTTTTTACACAAATCGCACCCTGTGTCCAAGTATGTCGACATACAGTATACAAGGAATCTGGTCCTGTTTTTCAGGCTGTTAAGCAACATACAGATACAATGTGCATACAATATACAGGTAATATGCAGCGAAAAAAGCCTGACGAACCAGACCCACATCAAGATCAAGATGTAGAGTCTGGGAACTCATCATTCACAGTGCTCAATCCGAGGTGGCGGGATAAATGGTTCTCTTTCAAATTCCCTCTGCACGCAATAGGATGGCGCTACAACTCATGAGTCCCGTGCGTTTTCCCACCAGCGGTGCTAGTTGGCTAGTTGATCAAACTTTTGCCAACTTAAAAAAGCTTAACTCGTGTCGCGTTGTTTGCCAGCGGCAGCATCCATCTTCTTTGTTTTCAAGTAGCAGGGAATTCACGCGGAACCGTCGCAACTCTGCAATTAAGTCCGCCTACCAACTCCATAAAAGACGTGATTGGCCTGAATGAAGTTTAATTTTTCCAGCTCGCAAGTCAACGGAGAGTTGCTAGACTAGCCTGGCTGCAAATTACATTTGCTGCCGCTAGGGTGCGTCAAGATTTCTAGGCTACAGCAAATATGCATAAAGTGCATGAAGTGCAGTGCGACATTTTATGTGTGCACGGCAATTACTCTACACTCTCCCTCATAGATACACAAACTGCTCAGCAACACACTGGTGGCTGATTAGACTCTCAGAGAGGAGAACTTTTGAAGATATTTTTGTCAGTCAGTCAGAGTTTCTGAAGTCTTGAGACCTTTAGAGCCGGCCATCTGTGAGGCACTTGCAGTCGTGGCTGCACTGAGACGAGAGCAGGCACTGGGTGTTAGCGATAATGATGCAAAGTAATGGAAAGAGTGCAGGCTCCCTGCTGTCAGTGCCGTGGCCTCCTGCATTAAGCAAGGCTTTACTCTAATGAGACAAAAATATTGACACGGCACTAGTTACAATGCAAATGCTTGCAACGCAGTCGCCATGGTGATCATGGTAGATGAAGCTACTGCGTGTGTGCATACCCCCTCCCCCCCTCCTCTTGACTCTCCTCTCATCTGTAGAAGTCTCAGCAGTCCTTTAACATCACTCATCGTAGCTTTTTCTTCTCTCAGCGGCTTGGTCTGTTATATTCTGTGTCTTTTCCACTCCTGGTTTTACTCTTTACTCAACAGGGGAATGTGTCTTGTGTGCTGGTGAGTTCTTGTCATTATCCTGTATTTAAACAGAACACTGCCTTCCCTGTGCATGTTTGAGATGGTGCCCATGCCAAACGGCTGATCGCTCTCAATGCTGAATCCGTGTTCTGCCAAATCAAACCTGGTATTCTACATCTTTCCACACAGCCTCTGGTTGCTCTCTGCCTTCGAATTTGATTCATGTTTGGGATAGGCTTGATAGATTTGGGTTATGGCCCCCTCTCATTTCATGACGGCACAAGCAATCTGTTCCAGCCTTTCTCTGAGGGCATGAGTGATGGAGGGATCATATTTGGTCCTGGCATCTGATCTCCAGGGGGGAGAAAGCTAAATGAAGGGGTTGTCAGGTTGATGGGAGCCTTAAGGCACAGGGCACAAGGCCTCAGCCCTAAACTCTCAATGGGCCTCCACCTTTTATGTGACTGGTACTGCTCCACATTCTGAATTACTCGCTTATTAGGGTCTGAAATGTTCACCGTAAAGCCACCGTATATTGAAATTCCCTGGGGAATACAGCAGTGCACACAGAGCCAACGCTCTCCACCTCTCCCTGTGGGTCTTGCGAAGCTGTGGAAGCATTGATTATGTGCCATAGCTTATTAAAAATGGACATGGCACCCATCTGCTCTCCTTTCAGCATTCGTGTTTAAGGTCAATTAATTTCAGGCACCCAGCAGTCCTTTGGAGTCAATACAGATCCAATACTTCAGTGGCTTTGCGCTAATGAAGACAGTAGTCACTCGTACCACGACAGTGATAATGAGAGCCTTCCTTTTGAGCCCACAGCTATCAATCCATTTTGTGGTTTTGGCATCCATACTTTTTCAGTCATGGATGGTAAGACGTTACCCATGGGAGACATTTATAAAAATCAGTCCAATCAGTTCTGCTTGTCCTTCTAATCTGCTTCAAATAGGAAATAATAAGGATGGGTGAAATTGGTGTATAATGATAAGCTTTTGTCAGCTGTTTTCACAATATGGCTTTAGTTGTAGAACCAGAAGTCTTTGAAAGACTGTAATTTCAGTTATTAACTACTACGTCACAATAACAGCTAACACACTTTTTTCTCAGATTTTTTGTCCTGTTAATCCATATGTGTGTTAGTAGTTCACATAGTTTAAGCTTTGTATTCTCAATGTGAGTGCTGTCTAGTGGACGTAAGTGGCAAATCTATACTCAGAGGTTTGTGTGGCAAAAAAATCACAAATGCAATCACGGTACAAGAAAAAAATACATGTCTCCTCAACATATCTTTCTTCTTGGATTGGATGCTTATACCAAGTGTACCTAAGTCTGTTTTCTTCAACCCCTTAATTCCATTCCAAATCATCACTTTGTGACACTATTGTGTGGCTTTTTGGCACATGCACGTCACACACTTTTTGTGTGACTTCATTGTATTATTTCACGGCACTCCAAAAAAAAATCTGGCTGTGATGCGACAAAGGGGAGGGGTGAGTCTCAATGATTCCGGAGAGTAATTAATTCATGACTGATGCACACTCCCTGTCTCACCACCTCTCGTAGTGTGGTGGAGACAAATGATTATGGCACTGGAACCGTACACCCCCAACCTTACCACCCCCTGCCACCACCCAACCTTTTCTCTTCCCATCTCTCTTTTCCCCCATCATGTCAAGGTCTCCCATGGAGACCTCTTGACTCCAGTGTGTATTCAGCCCCTTAGTGTGAAACGGGGCAGAATTTAAATGGCTCCTTAGTCCACATCCAGTCATAATGGACCGGATGAAACGCCAGGGAGACCTGACACACTTTGCTGAATATTTCATAGGATTCTGCAAACAGTGATAAGCTGTGAGTCCATATTATGAAAGTGAAGCCTTTAAGCATCTGGGTTGAATTGAATTTGGTCATATCATGGCTTACTGTAGTCTCTGGGGACCAACAGAAGTACAGTTATCTATTGTCGGTCTCCCTTTGTCAAGTCCAAGAAGCTGGATCCATTCTTCAAATCTACAAGTCTCCTTCGGACTTGATCATAGAGTACCTGTGAATCTCTGAAACTAATCCAGTTTTCATGTGCAGAATCATTGGCATAACTGCAGCTTTATGTGTGTCTTTTCAGCTTGTATAGTCTCAACACTTCTGTGCTTTTGACAGTGGCAACACATTGACAAATAAGTCTTTAGCGCAGCCTCACAAGATTTCTCAATATTGTTTGCACTGCCAAGAACAAAATGGCTCCCAGTAGACCTCGGCACAGCTAACCGCTCAAAAATGTGACCCAAAAGATATTACCACATCATGTTCTAATACATCAAGTCTCCTGGGGCGCAACAGGGAATGAAGAAATAAAGCCCGTCTAATCCACCTTTATCCAACCAGTGTTAGACCAAATAATGTGCAATAAAACAGGCTGATTACGGAGTCTTACCATGCGCCTGCTATGTTACAGAAATATTCCTATAGTGATGAAGGGGTTTAAGGACAGGAGTTGACTTTTATCTAATTAGGCGCAGGATTAGTGATTCATCAAGTGACTCAGTCGATGATTTTAAACCTTCATCCAGCCCACTGCAAACAAATCATACTGATGAAGCCGTCATATTTCCCTCTCCTGGTATTTTGAGCCTTGCAGCATGAGTCGATGGAATAGATTTGCATGAATAGGGATTTCAGAAGGCCTATGAATTATGTTGTTTTTGCCTTTGGAATTAATTGCATGTATTTCCTCATCTTAAGCATCTCTCTGTGGTTTGTGGTACATTAATTACTGTTTATTTAGATCACTTACTGAAGGCTACTGTAAGGGCAATCTCTGGTCAATATAGTATGCCAGTGTATAGAAAAGCTGATACTTTACTGGTATACCGGTAAGTGTTAAACCCTGACTCAGGCGGGCACTGTTATCGTATGAAATGCATTTGATGCATGTGAGACAGACCATGACATAAGGAATGGGATTTGCTCTTATTGGACTTAGCAGGAGCGTTCACATTTCTCAATTCATTTAAAACCAAAGATGCATAATGGTGCAATAACAAGCTCTGCGGCAGAGGAAGAGGCTGACATATATGCGGTTTGCTTTCGGCCTCAAGTGAATGCCCATGCACATTGCAAAGGTAAATGTCAATGTGTGTGTCATTCTAACACGGGGACTAGGAACAGCCTGGTGCCAAGAGACTGGACTCAGCTAAAGAGGCAGCATATGTGTATAACCCCCATTTTCTCAAAATGTATTGAAAGCCAGAGATGCACACTGAGTAATTTGGATTTTGTGCAGTGCATAGTTTTCTCTCAGATTGTGATTGTTTCACTTCATATGCTTCTCAAAATGCTGGTTTGCATGGATGATGCCAACACAGTGTTGATGTTGTTTTGCTTTTCCCTAGATGATTATACTGTAGCCTGGATATGAGACTCTCTGACTTTGCAGCGGAAGTATGTACTGTAGGCGGAGCCAGGCTAAGATGTCATAGTAGGCTACTAGAATGTAGTAGGCATAAGCTCGGAAAACCATAGCACAGTTAAAATATATATATATATTTTTACTTTTAGACCACTGTTTTGTATTTGTATCTTTGTAAAGTCCTTATGAACTCATTTTTCGTAAAATGTACTGTTTGCTTATCTGCTAAGTAGCCTTCAGGGGCTCCTGGACTGTTAGACTGTGTGCAGCCTGAGTGGGCAGAGGGCCATGTTACCGTGGTAGCAAGTGAACTGCAAGAAATAAAAAGCCGCAGTGACCTTTTCTCGATGAGGAAAAAAAAAAGAAGGAAAAATAATAACAGTACAATTGTGGGTGTGTGTGTGTGTGTGTGTGTGTGTTTATAAGGTGTGTGTGGCACAACACCTGCGGGACTCAACAGGGTGCAGAGCACAGATCTAACTCCTCTTATCTGTGCCACAACCCACTCTGTGCCCCCCAGCGGTCCACCGGAGAAGCTATTAGGAAATTATCTGCAAATGTCAGAGGCACAGCAGCACTGTCTGAGTGACTGGTTGGCTTAGGGACAGTCCTGCAGTCTGGAAAAGGGAACACATTCTGCCTTGTATTCATACCTGAATCATATCAGTTTGATGTAGAGGATTAACTGCTTTTTAAACAGGCTTGGCTATTCTTTATGATGTCCTTCAGGCTTTCGGGGAGATTTAGAGTGTGATATATATGAATCTCTTTGTATTGTATTTCTGCTAGAGAAAAAGACATGTCTAATTTTGGATTAAGCTGAATTCATTCGCAATTCGCAAAAAGCATTGCCATTTTTTTTATCCACTTTGCATTAGGGGTCTTAAGAGATCGTTGAGAAATTTATTCTACGTGTGTGATGAAATGTCTGAAGAGAAAGTCTCACATTATCTGGGAAGTTATTTTCGGAGCATGTGTTAATTGAGCTGTTACTTTCTACAAGGGAGCTGATGTGGTGTTAAGATCTATTACGAGAAAGAAGAAAGGAGAAAGGGGGCTAGTCTCCAAAGCGTCACGCACACACACACACACACACACACACACACACACACACACACACACACGCACACACACACACAGAGGGAGATGCAGCCCCTGAAGGGATGGGAACTTGCTGTCACCGTCATTGAAAGAATCCACTTATATACATGTGCTACAATCTCTAGAGCAGGCCTAATGCACCTACTCAAAGACGCATGCATGTGTGTGTGTGCGTGTGTGTACATGTACCTGTGTCTGCCTGTGTGTGTGTGTGTTTGTGTGTGTGTAAAGAGGTGGCAGGTGGGTGTATGGTGTCACGTCCGTCTTAGAGATAGCAGTCCCCCTGTCAACACTGAAGCCGTTTTCTCCTGCATTAAAAGGCGACATGTAGTCAGTAAGATTAGATCACAACCTGTCGCATCACCTGCTGTTAGCGCTGTGATTCGGCATGGATGTGTGGCGGCTCACCCGCCCTGTGGTGAGCTGTGTGCTTGCCACTCGTTTAAATGTCACACCGAAGACATTTCAAGACAAAAGGAGCCCGCTGCGCGAGCAGGATTAGCCCAGTGGCCAAAATTTAATGGGCCTCTCTGTGAACGTTTGTAAAGAGCATTTTGACTTTTTGTCTCTTCCTGATAAAAAAACAACTCTGACTCTGTGACTCTTCCAACTTCCCATTTCAGGACTTTTTTGCCGCAGAACCTCTCCCAAAGGGTTAAATGCACAGTGCCTCAAGTCTCAGTCCTCGGTCTGCACATTTGTACTGTCTCAGCAGGAGCACGTGTGGAGATTAGTTTTCAGAAACAAGAGCGATGATATCCACGGCTCCTCCAGATGTTCCGGAAAAGGTTATCTGATTTGGCCCATCTGCTGAGTGCTTTATTTCCTGGGCCCCTCAGCAGACTCCATAAGCTCCAGCCAGCTTAGCTAATTTGCTAGCTAGCAGTTTTAATGTTGACCTATTCTCTGACATGAACCACAGCTCATTTGGAGGAGCTCGAGCAATTAGGGGCTCTGTGACGATGCCAACTGCTAATAATCTGGAGCCAGTTACTCCACTGCTTGTTTTCACCAGGCTAAGGGCTGGACATTTATGACTTTATCTCCTTTCTGTGAGTTTGGAGTTGCAGTGTCCTGAATGAAATTAATTACCACAGAAAAACCATAGCATTCTTAGCATTAGAACAGCAGGACTAGCCTGATGTTGTCATACTCAAATTCTAGTCAGAATATGAGTCTGATACGGCTCCGTTGGGACGTAATTATGGGGCGTGTTTCAACGGATACGTGGGGGAATGCTTCTGCACTCAATTGGATAGACCTAACCAATCAGAGCAATGAAATAGCTTACAGTGAGATGTAGGAAGAACACACGAAACATCCTTCTTCTCCACAAATGCCTTAACATTGTTTTCTGGTCTTTTGTAAACGTTATTGTGCTGTCAATATCGAATACATCACTCATTAGCGAAATCTAAGAGATACATAGTAGGGTAGGCTATTAGGAAAAAACTGATAGCCTATATCTCCTCCGTTTTTAAAAATAATTCTGTTGAACACTGATATGCTACAAACATGTTATAAACAGCTGGGAAGGGCTGTCGCCAATCCCTCGAACAGGTGGTCAATCAGAGATTTCAAATGAACGAGGGAACAATCACAATGTCACAATGCAACACGCTGTTTTCCCTTGATGAAAGTGAAACCATGAGTTTTTCCACATCTCAACTTTGGCCAAAGTTTTTAGAAATAATTGTTTTCAGTGAACGGAGCAATGCCAGACCGAACTTCCCGACCTCAAATGTTGTGGGCGGGACTAAGTTCGGCTGGCACCCATGCTAGAACAGGACTATAAAATGTGAATAAATGTAGATATGCACAGTATGATACAATGTCAGATGTGTTTACACTTGTTATTGTGGACGATGCTGTTGTTGCACTACTGCACTCAAGATACTGAGCCAAGATACTGAACTACCCAACCCTGTCATTTCCTTCCCTTCTCCTCACTCTCTAGGACAGGCCATTCCATCAGCTACTCTCCCTGGTCCTCCCAACCTCCTTTCTCTGTGGAGCAAGAGAAGGCCACTAGTTGTTATTAACCTTGCCCCCGGCAGGGGAGAGGAGAGTACTGTAATCGGGTCCATCCATCTAGCCGTCCGTTTATCTCCGTTTCTCGTCCGTTTCTAGGTCCTATCCACATTAAGCCGGGTAAATATGAATGTGCATAATTATTTCTCCGTTTAGCCCTTCTGTCCGCATAAGCATAGCGTATTCCGACACTGAAAACTGTACTTTTGGAAAAAGATATCTGAGGTGGAGAAGGTTTGAAAACTGGAATCTGAAAACTGAAGGTCTGAAAACTGAAATCTTCATTGTCATCAAGATTGACTGAACATGAAGCTCTTTTACAGCAATGCCCTGAGTTTACAACCAAAGAGAATCAAACAAAAACAATTATGCGCTAAACGGAGCGGCGTGACTCGCAAGCGTACCCGAAACTAGCACAGACAGACATGAACAAACAAATGAGCAAATAGGCCTAATAAACAGTAAAAATAAAAACAAACAAATTAACAAATAGGCCCAATAAACAGTAAAAAAAAAAAAAAAATCCAGGTGCTGGACGGAGCAGCGTGACTTGCCAGCGTACTCGTGACCCAGCACACTTATTTGAAATAATTAGGCTATAACAAAAAATTATAAATGTTAATAAAAATATAATAATAATAATAATAATAATAATAATAATAATAATAATAAAGCAAAAAAGACAATTCACAAAACAATACAAAATACACACACACACAAAATGAAATAAAAATAGGCTAAATCATGGGCATTGGTGACTCTCCTGGCAATTGAACAAAGTGTACATTGTAGTGTGCACAGCTAGGGGAACCGGAGAGTTGAGTTTCCTATTAACGTTTTTCATGTGACATATTCTAGGTTCTATAGCTTTGTTTACATCCACCTGGTAGGCAAGGGACACGTTGAACCCATTGAACATCGTTGTCTGCAGCTGCCTTTCAGTAGGCTACATCTTTGTATTTCAGCAATGTCAACATTTCAGGCATCAATAAAGGTGATGATGAAACGTTATCCCATTGTTCAATATTTGATAGCCTGTCACAGGAACGTTATTACGCTAAAATCGCCCTGATTTGGTGCATTGATCTGTATGGGAGAACCTGCATGTAGGCTAGCCTAATGGTACAGTATGTAGCCTAACTTTTTTTCTCTGTTCAAAACTCGGTTTACACGAAGACGATGGATAGACTTTCTTAGAAGCTGTGAAATTTGGCCAGAAAGGAACATGTCTTCCCTCTGAAAGTTGACACAAAATCAAACAATATTTGATCATTTAACTTTAACTGAACAGCGACAGGTTTTGGTAGGCAGTAGACTCAGCAGACGTTAAAGGAGAATTCCGGTGTGATATTGACCTAAAGTGTATTGAAACATGATACCGAGTGTGAACCTATGTCTCATAGCCCATCTCGGCTTGTCCCCTGCACTCCAAAATCTGGCGCTAGTTAGCCGATGCTACCAACAGCTTTTTCAATAGTGGTGCTTCGGCATCGGGCTAGCCATGCAAATAAATCACTGTTTTACACCCATTTTACGAGGCTCAATGTATCTCCACACTTCATTGGGAGACTTCCGAGGGCCCTGACATTTAAAACGAGACATTGAAAACTTTGAAAAAGCACTGGTAGTTTACTTACAAGACGATTTATACAGACAGTATCTTCACGAAGTTTAGCGTTTGCAGCCATCTTGAATTTAGTCACGATAAAGTCGAAAGCAACGAAAGTAAGAATGAACAGGTATGATAAGGGATCAGATTCCAAAAATAATTCAGTGGAAATGCATTGATTCCAGTTGCTGCTACTGGAAGAAACTGGAATCCATGCATTTCCACTGAATTTCCAATGAAAGTCATGAATACGTTCACACTCGGTATCATGTTTCAATACACTTTAGGTCAATATCACACCGGAATTCTCCTTTAAAACGGTACAGTTATAGCCAGCGTCAGTCAGCATCATGTAGGCTAACATTAATGGCGTTAAAGTCATGAATCATGAAACATATTATAACATTAAAGACGATCTGCATGGATATAACCACCCAGAAAAACTCAGAATGTGAGTGATAAAGTTTATTAATTGTATGAAACTCTTTATTAGTTATCCATTGCAGCATCGGCTATATTAGGTTATGCTAGCTCAGCCTTTAAATATGCTGTTATTTTGGTCATGTTGGCTTGATTAAACGGGTAAAGATAATTCATAAACTGCTTATTTCTTACATGACTGAAGCAGTACCTCCTATTTCAACAGTGGAGTTTGAGGTTGCTGTGTTAAGTTGTGCGTGATTGCGAAACAATTCATAGGATCAAATCAGTTTATTTTGACATATGGGTTAAACCTGATCTGTAGGCTAGCACATAAGCCTATTCTGTTTTCATTTATTAGCATTTGTTGTGATTATATAATGATATACACTCATGATAACTTGAAATAGAAGGACAGAAGATAGGTGATTGATGTGCATAAGCATGAATTTCACGAGACAAATTAGAACAAACTGTTCCGGTAAAAATATTCTTGCCATGTTTAAAATGCTGCACTTTTCCCCTTCATAGCCTATCTCTGGCAATTCATTTTGGATGACTGTAGATAGTTGTATTTTAGCCTACGCTACACCATAAGGCCATCTTGAGAATAAAAGACTTCACAGCTGCTAACGATCATCCTCCACAACCATGAGGATGGCTAAACGGTCGTTCGTCGCCTTTTTGCTTCTTATTGTAAAACCAACGGTTAGGGCCTACACAAGTGGTCGGCATCCCGGTCAATATTTGATATTAAAATGTCAATTTTGAAGCTATTTGTAACTATGTGTATCCTATGCCATAGACCTATGCAACCCGACTGTTGTAGGCTTGCCTGCACTCTACCACTCTAGTTGTAAACAAACGGTGACGTAATATTAGAACGGAGGTGCAAAACCCTTTCAAGAGAGTTCCATTATCAGCATCATAGTTGGCCCCACAAGACTTCCTTTTTAACATTTCATATGTTATCTTAATGCAGAGGAAGTAGATTGCCCAAATACAATGTTCAAGCATTGTTTTTGTTTTTATTGTTGAAAGGGTCTATACCAGAGCCATACCTTTATATGGCTCTGGTCTATACCATACAGTGGGGTGCAGTTGCCATGACACTGATAAATGTTAGAGTTCCTGACAACACTAACAGCAAACACTTCCATGGTGTTCTGGTGTGGATGCAAATCTTTTGAAAAATGATGCAAAACGATAATGGCAATTTTTAATTGCAAATGTGCACATTTATATGTACCCAGTTCAATGTAGACACAGCCCTAGTAAGAATGTTGACAGGTGTATTTAAGTGATAATGAAGATGTGCCCCATTTATAAATTTGACATTGGTATGTGATGCTGATGTGTGTCCTTGGTGGCTTCACAGGACAATGTGGATTTAGGAGACCTCATGTTCTCACTCTGCTACCTGCCTACCGCTGGACGCTTGACCATCACCATCATAAAGGCTCGTAACCTCAAAGCCATGGACATCACTGGAGCATCTGGTAATACACACACACACACACACACACACACACACACACACACACACACACACACACACACACACACACACACACACACACACACACACACATGAATACATACATACACACACACACACACACACACACACACACACACACACACACACACACACACACACATGAATACATACATACCCACCTGCACATAGAATGCATTAATGCACAGAGAAATTGACTGACTAACCTCAAAGCCATGGACATCACTGGAGCATCTGGTAATACACACACACACACACACACACACACACACACACACACACATCCACATCCACATCCACAGAAGCATCAGAAGTCATAAGTTTCCAGTTCCAGTCAATACAATGCAGATGATTTTTCTGTTCTCTTGCAGACCCTTATGTGAAGGTGTCCCTAATGTGTGATGGCAAGAGGCTGAAGAAGAGAAAAACCTCCACTAAGAGAAACACACTGAATCCTGTCTACAATGAGGCCATAGTCTTTGATGTCCCTCCAGAGAATATCGATCAGATCAGTCTCCTGATTGCAGTAATGGACTACGACCGGTCAGTCTCATGCCATGTCCATCTATTTTCCTCTTTGTATTTCAATCTTTGTCCAAAATGGCATCAATTATGTTTTATCAATGCTTTACCTGCAGCTTTTAAACCTGCAAACAGTCAATAGATTTATTTGATATATCCAGCCTGTAGATAACTGCACATTTTATTTCTCAAATTGGGCACAATGAGTCGAATAACAGGCAATTCTCCAGAACACCAGAAGTCTTGACCTTTTGATTCAATCAAATTGTTCAGTGGAGATGCTGAACATCCCAGAATAAGCTAATTTGATCGATATACGCCTCAAGAATAATGAGAACTCCTGGATGCAGTCAGATAGATGTTGAATGGCCTTGGCAATCTCCTTTTCCCCTTTACTTCTCTCACTCTGTGTCTTCATTTTTTCCTTGTTTGTGTGTTTGTGTGTGTGTGTGTGTGTGTGTGTGTGTGTGTGTGTGTGTGTGTGTTTGTGTGTGTGTGTGTGTGTGTGTCTTTTCAAATCAATTTCTGTTCTGTTTTTGGCCCGTTTACAGTGTAGGTCACAATGAGGTCATCGGTGTGTGTCGGGTGGGTAACGATGCCGAGAGCCTGGGCCGGGACCACTGGAGTGAGATGCTGACCTACCCCCGCAAACCTATTGCCCACTGGCACCCTGTCGTGGAGGTAAAGCACTCCTTATTCATGTGAGAACTCTGAGCTGAGATGGAACTACTACAGGACGACTGCAGAATTGTTCTTCTTTTTTAATGCATGGGCTTGTAGCTTCTTGGCAGATGTGAAATTAGGCAGTGGAATGAATATGAGGTCCAAATTGTTGGCATTCGATCAGAGAAAATATGCAATTGACTGTCTTCAAGGATCCATCCCACAATTAGCATCAATTTACATGACTAAGGAAGTCTGCCACAAAAGAGCCTGTGGTTTGTTAATGCAAGGTTTACTCAACACAAGCACCCACATGTGCATGATATGTGAATTGTCTATTTACAGAATTTGCCTCTATGTTAAAAAGAGAGGTTGTGGTGCAGGATTACATCATGCAAGGCACATAGTCTCGAAGTTGCATCTTGACACACAGTTTCCAACCATAAACATCATTCATCACATTCAGAATCAATATCTTGAAAACCTTCAGAAAATCGGTACACTACAAACCCATCTGTAGCCTAGTGCAATGGTGATACCTCTGGAAGCCACTGGCAAGCAACTCTGTAATCTATTTCATTTCAGTGACTTTCTTACCAGACCAGACCAATTGAATTTTGGGAAATTACCTATATTCACGTTATATTAGGTTGACTGTGGAGGCAGCTGTTAAGTGGTGTGTAAAGCAATTCTGCCAGCCATTTGGAGCACGAGGGAGAAAAAAAGAAAGGCATGTTTTGAACACAGTTGACCTGCTCACTCATGCTTAGCTTAATGAGTTATTTGTGTGTGCTTCAAAGGCATTCCCGCTTCTCTTGATGTAACATGGTAAACTTACGGGGCCAAGGACGGAAGAGGGGTTAGGGGAGACATAGACAGAGACAGAAAGAGGAAGGAGACGAGCTGCGGTGCGGTGCGGTGTGGCAGGGGGATACAATAAAAAGGCAATGTGAGTGAGACAGATGTGGTGTAGCAAAGAGACACAGTCAAAGAAGATGTACTGTACAAGGAGAGAGAGAGAGAGAGAGAGAGAGAGAGAGAGAGAGAGAGAAGGCAGGCTGATGTTTTATCTGGTTGCTGCAGGGTCATTGGCTGTCGTATTGCCCTGAAATCCCAGGCCGAACCGATGGGAAGCTCATCTATTATTTAGCAGTGTGCATCCCAGGCCATTTGAGTCAAGGTTGCACTGCCTACACAGGCCCCAGTTTTCTTCAACTAGACTCGTATTCAAAACATTGTTGTTGGTCTTACCGCTTCAAAAAGAGCCCTATTTTAAACTCTGTGTATTTTAAACAGCTGTAGTGCGTTTCCAGCAGAGAACCAGAGATGCTCTCTGTTGGTGGAAGAAATTCATACATTCCTTTTAGGTAGGGAATAATAATTGTGGCGGCAAGACGCGGGAGAGAAAAACAAAGGAACAGGCAATTTATCATAAGAGGTGGAACTGGCTCTGGACAAATAGCAGTGAGAAAGGGAAGGCAGTTCTGTCCTTGTAGATAACTGGGTATATGGCCATGAAGGCAGCTTGTTTAAAGCCTTTGTGTTGCCTTAGAGAGACAGAAAAGGAATCATTACTCTCACAAAAAAAATGCTTTTTTAACGACCACTTTCAGAGAACAAAATTCAAGACAGAACATATAGTTAAATGTATATAAAACTGATTCAGTACAGCATATACTGTATGTTTGTTCTTGCCTTCATGTTAATGACCTGTGCATCTGTTCCCAGGGATTTATTTTACTGTACTTTTCACCATGTCTTCAGTTTGTAAAATGACATGTTTTGCAAATGCTAATATACAGCTGGACAGGAGGCCTTGAGGAGAATGACCAGAGCTTGATAAATGTCTATTGATCCAGCTTATGTTTCTGCTTTCCCTCCACAGTATCAGGGGAGTGGCAGCGGAAGTCAAGGAGGTTCCTGCAACTCCCTCAAAGCACCTCCCTCACCCTGACCAGTCCTGACCCGCACACATGGCACCGTGAGCAAGCAGAGAGAAAGAGAGAGAGAGCAGAGAAAGAGAGAGAGAGAAAGAGAGAGAGCAGAGAGAGAAAGAAAGAGAGAGAAGGGAGGAAAGGGAACCAAAGCCGCTTGGACGAGACCAAGGCTACAGCTACAAGAGTGTGGAGGCTGATGCTGAATCCTGAGAGAGAGAGAGAGAGAGAGAGAGAGAGAGAGAGAGAGAGAGAAAAGAGAGAGAGAGAGAGAGAGAGACAGTCACCACCATGGTCAGACCCCAATGGGACGATAACTTTGCATGGTCGCTGCGGATTGCCTAAAAGTTGCATGTTGAGTGGCATACAGTGTGGTTGTTTGTTTTCCTCTGTGATGTGATGAAAGATATGTGACGATTGTCCAGAGCTGTCACAACAGTTTCATGTCAGCTTCAGTCTGAAACTACAGTCAATGTTTTCTACCATAGTCTTGATACCTGTTTTTATTGGAGTGTCTCTGTATCACATGTTGTTCTAAAGGTTTCGTCCAGTTGCCATGGTTTCCTGAGGACACAGTGCATGAATCAATTTAGGTGGGGTACTCTCTGTTTTTCCTTTTTTTTTGTTATGAAACGGAATGTGAAGTTTTGTTATAACATCTAATGGTGTTAGATGAAAGTTAATTTATAGACTTTGCAAGTAAAACTGTCCTAAGAAACTGTTATTAAACACATTTCTTTTCTTAAAAAGGGTCTCATTATTTTGAAACCACTCATACATTCAGTGTTTTTAAACGTACATCTTACCCTAAAGATGAAATTCTTAAAACGATCCTGATATCTGGACTATTCTGAGAGATGGCAAGTCAGAGAGAACACAAATACAGTATGCAAAAACATATATTACTAATTACTTTGGCATGCAAATGAATTTACTCTGGCTGAAGGCAGTTGAAAATATGGAATATGTAGTCTATGCAGAGTTAGATGTGCTCATCAAACTCTTTTCATGTTAGAGTCATTGGTTTGACTTACAGTAGACACACACATCTAACAGTACTTTTCTGCATTTCCACAGGAAGGCAGAATTAATGTATGCTTTGTGGTTCAGTTGATTGGCACACTCTCATGGCCAAGAGCTATTGTCAACCATCAGAAGGCATGTTTACAATTAGACTGGCCTGGATTCGCCGAATATAAAGTTATCCTCAGGGACTATTCCTGAACATCTTTTATCAGAGCTTTGTACACTTTGAACACGCATTGCCTCAGTATTACCATCCCTCTCCAAGCACTTAATGACACTCTAGCCTGAGCCAGGATCTCTGTGGTATTCTGGTTTTCGTGGATGCACCAATCAATTTCTTTTATACTCTCCTCCCGGGTTCTAAATTGGAAACTACAGTCTGTCTGGAAGAACAAAGCCTCAGTGCCCACCGAGTGGATCACATTTTCAGGTGTGTGTGTGTGTGCTGTGTGTGTGTGTGTGTGTGTGTGTGTGTGTGTGTGTGTGTGTGTGTGTGTGTGTGTTTGTGTGTATTTGATCTTACCTAAACACAAAAAATCTGTCCATTACCTTGGAATTTAAGATAAAAATTCACGCAAATATTAAAATGTGGACACAGACAAAAGCAGCACATAATGATGAAATGTGTACTATTTCGCAGGCAATCTCACTCAGAAAGCTTAATCGACAGATGAATGGCATAGCTCACTGAAAAAAAGTCCATCTAAAGAATGTCTATCATCCCCTTTGTGACAGCAGAGAATGTTTTCATTCTCTTGGTACTTCTGAGTGCACAATCTTTTTTTAACATAAAAAACACTGCACATTTTAAGCATTCATGAAAGGCATTTTTGTAAAGACTTATGATGGACTTCAGAATATCAAAGGTACTATGTCAGATACACACTTACCCCTACGTACTGTAGCTACACTCCCACTGACACATTACCCTTCATATCACAAAGGCATACTGCTTGACAAGCACACAGCTTAATGCCACTTGATTTGTTATGTTGAAATCCATTTGAGTTCAGTTCAGAGACATTAGGCCTACAGACTGCACATGTCTAAATAACACACTATGGGCAATATGGGTATACAGTGTATGCAGTGCAGTGTAATGGCTGGGGAAATTGCCTAATTACATTTGAGTAGGCCTACACACATTCAGGAAAGACATGTTTTTGTGAAACGTGTAACGGAGCAAAGGTGGCGGTTTAGATTTGAAGCGTTTGTCTCTTCCTGCACCATCCCCACTGCACACTATGCCACAATGTCACGAAGGCAGTGAATTATTCAGAGCTCGTTAAGAGGCCGAGTGCCAACAGTCTATCTGTCTCTCTCTTCCACGCGACGTTGGCGGTCGCTCTCCACCGTCGAACAATCACGACCTGGTCCTCCTACACTCGCCTGGGCCTGTCACTTAACAGCTGTGAGGCGGCGACACTCCAGAGAGCCGGCCATCGTTAGAGGCTCGTTAGAGGGTACGTTAGGGCCTCATTAAGAGATGAGTGAAATGAGTGACATGCCATGGCAGCAGGTCCAAACCCAAGGCGACAGTCCTCTCAGTGATGATACAGGCTCTGTGTCTGAGGTTGTCACTACATTTTTGAACAATACAACACAATCATGGTAGCATGAAGATGCACAGAAAGGGATAGTTATAGATTAGGTGACAGCACACTGACAGACCATATTGCAGTTTCCCTGTGTTTGCTGTCTCAGCACCAAACCTGACAGCATACTGTACGTTACCCAACATATACCTATAGTGAGGCAGGTGTACTGGGCTGTGAGTGTTTTCTTAATCCATGGCAACACTACTTTTTGTTTAGGATTAAAATAGTGTATGAGTAAATTGTGCCTTCTGCAAATAATATAGGCGTATGTGAAATACTGATGACTTTACATTATTTAGGGCAAGAGCATTGCTAATAATTCATGGTAAATTCTTTGTCTTGAAAATAATGCTTTTTATGGTGTCCGGGATACTCAAGCAGGGTCTCTCAAAAAGCTGTAATAAAATCAAAGCAAACGTAATCATAGTATTATATTCAGTGCTATATTACGTTATATGTCATCTTCCCATGTGCCATGGTAACTAGGATAACATACTACAAGGACCTCAAAGCACACAGCAACATTACAAAACCTAAGGGACAGTATGGTTAGGTATACTGGACTGTTCCTTGCTGGCCAGGTCAATTTTTTCCCCTTGCTTCAACTTTCTCCCATTACCATTAAAGCACACTAAAACCAATTCCTAATGGACTTTAAGATGTTTGAAATGCTCACTAAAAACGTCTCTGCTACACTTGCTGAACTGAACACGGTAATAGCTTCCAGTATTGATGGCCTCTTACCTGTCTGGGCTGATGGCATGACTCACGACCAAATCACCATCTAAGTGGAACTTTCTCTCCTATTCACGGAAGCTCAACCAATTCGAAAGCTTCTAGGCACTACGGTAATGTCAGATGGGGGCAAGTCATCTGAATAGGCAGTAGGCTGAGAACCAGATGCTGTCTTCTTTCATTTTGTGTAAAAGAGATAAATACCCATCATCATTATATACATACAAAATATATTTCAAAAGCATTTTTTGGATTGCCCCTATGCTGCTTCAATGAAATAGTCAATCCCAGATATCAAATAGCAAATCTTCAGCACATCACATGGAAAGGAATCATTGAAAGAATAGTACATACAGTACAAATAGCTAACATATTTTAAAACAAAACATGCTTTGCTTGCTATAAGTTCTTGCTATAAGGTCTTGGGGCCATTGCTGCATAGAAGCCCATGATCTCTCATCTTAGTTCTGACCAGCGTTCTCTGGACTGGGAGGTCCACTCCCAGAGGATCACTGCAGTAGAAAGGTGAGGTGATGTATTAGACCAGCGTTCTCTGGATTGGGAGGTCCACGACAGGAAGGATCAAGTGAATTTCCTCTCTCGCCTTAAATATTAGCCTGACCCATCCTCCCCACAGAGCTGTAAGGCCAGGGTGATAGATTCCTCATGAATCTTACATGAGAACGACTCACTGAACACATATATTTAAGTGTCCATAAGTCATAGTCAAACATGAACAGTAAGCTTTCTTTTGTTGATAGATCATTACTGTCATTACTGCTATGGTACCGTTGAAAGATAACATCTATTTTTCTCCCTCTGCAGTAACTATACAGATGAAAAAATATTTCACAAATCTATTGTAGCTGAAAGTAGTGCAAAAACATTATGATCAATGTGTTATCTAGCCTCAGCAATTTCATGTGGTGTCTACAACGCAGCAATAAAGTGAAGCAAATTTTAGCTATTTTTTTGTTATTGATTGTTTTGCATGTCTTTCCAAGATAGTCATGGATTCCCATCATCAGGCTCACTTAAGGTAGATAGTCCCAGGGCTGTTTATCATAACGCTTTAAAGCCAGCACACCAGCAGATGTTCCTGGCCATGTTAATATGATCGTTCATCTGCTTAAGCCTCTAAGCCAGACATAGCACAGAGACTCAACAGCTAAAGGAATAGGAATATCCGCTAAATGCCCACTAATTAAGATTTATTATTACTGGAAGTACCCTTAACGTCTTCTCCTTCGGTGCTCACAAAGATGCATGTAATCCCCAACAAAAGTACTCCTTCCTTTAAGAATATGTCAAGATACGGAAAAAAACATGTTGTTATTTTATTTCAATTAAATATGTCTGGTATAGTCCAAGCAATTGACGAGCTGAAGAGGTAAACAGACACCAAAGTGTGTGTGTGTTGAGCTCTGTTTACGCCAGTGCCCATGCTCAGCAGAGCCTCTTTGTACGTGTTTGGAGTGGGGCTGGTCCAGGTACTGCGGCAGTTGGCGGCCTGGCCATTGCACAGGATGCACATTATCAAAAGCCCATGTGAGCCTGGCACCGATGCTGCCAGGTCCGAGCTCTGCCAAAGAACAGAGAAAGAGACAGAGAGAGAGAGAGAGAGAGAGAGAGAGAGTCCGGGCAGGGTGTGTGTGTGTGTGTGTGTGTGTGTGTGTGTGTGTGTGTGTGTGTGTGTTTGTGTGTGTGTGTGTGTGTGTGTGTGTGTGTGTGTGTAGGGTGGGTACTGAAAGATATAAATATGCCACTGAGCTCTCTCTCTGCTGTAGGTTTTGCAGGATTGCTGCAAAATATTAATCTGACCCAATAAAAAGGATCAAAAGCAAGAGATCGAGGGACTTATGGGACTTCCCTGTACCCAGATGAACATGACAGTGTGAATGGAGATGTAACGCCATCCCTTTAAAGGATTGAGCATAAAACAGGAGGATGGAGGAATGAGAGAGAGAGAGAGAGAGAGAGAGAGAGAGAGAGAGAAAGAGACAGACGGACCAACAGACACCATATGAGCTGTTTTCCTGCCTGAGCCCACTGTTTTTGGGTGCTGATATTCTGTAACAGTGACACACATGATCACCATCAAGGCCATGGCTGTTAATGAGATGAGATTCCATCGTTTGTCTGTCCACCCAGCACTTGTGTATTGTCAGTGAGTGCATGCATGCTCATCCCTCCTCTCTGCTTGAGTAGATTTACTGATTTCTTTGTGTAGATTTACTGATTTCTTTGTGCACCATTCTGCACTTCAGAAGTTGTCTACCACTCCGCTTCTCACCAGCAACTATCTCAACTGTGCTGCTGGATCATGTTTGTTGCATGCAACATCTCATGCAACATTTATTCATGACCCAAAACTCTTGACGTGCAACAACGCTGCTTGGTTTTGCCACCCCTGTTGCATAATTCCAAAGGCCAAGCTGACATTTTTGAACTGTGCACCAGGGTGCCCTTGAGCTGCAGCATACCTACTGTATTCTACTGCTGTGATGAGATGCAGGCTGATTTATCATTGCAGTGGTCTGACCCTGTCTGTAATTCACTACACGTTTCATAATGAAATGACTAAAGATATGATAGGCACAGGGAATGAATAAAATAGACAGATTTCCCTTTTATCGAGACACTCCTTTCTAATTTCAAGAGGCTCTTCACTTCTGAATGGCAGGTACTTCGCTCAACAGGGAAGAGATACTTGTCTGCTGCTGTCCTCTGACTCTTTGGCGTCACTGTTTGCGCTCTGCTAGTGATCATCAGTTCAGACTGTCAACAACTCAAGCAAACAATTGAAACGGAACTGTGAATGACAAAGCACTGATTGAGTACAGATGTATCATGAGGTCTGACTGTTCTTGCTGTTGTTATGCTCTGTTATGATATTGCGGCAATTTTAACTCTCTGATTCAGGTGGGTTCACTAGATGTACTTTTTTATGCATCATAATTTCAAGCACTCTGACCACACACACACACACACACACACACACACACACACACACACACACACACACACACACACACTCTGACTACATTTCTGCGAGTCATGATGTTACTGCAATAAAGTGAATACAATTTGCTCATAACAATCTTGTTTCAAACAGTAGAGCCTTTTTAAGCCTTTGTTGTTCTAAAATAATTACTTCTCATCCAATTCCCTGTGTGATCGTTTAGAGCCAAGGAAAGAAAAACACCCCTGGTACCAGGCCAATCGAAAACAGGGTGCAAAACAGCACTTTAGGATAATCTGTGTGTAGACCCCAGCAGTCAAGGTTTACAGGGTTCTCAGTATCTAACCAATCAATCTCCCAACTCAGAAACAAGAACTTTGCTGTAAAAAAAGTCAATTTCACAAGATCAAGAGCTGAGCATTGTGACTAAGCACAATAAATAAAGTGAAAGAAGAGAGTAAATAGTAAATTAGTTAATAATAGTAATTAGTAAATAAAAGTGAAAGAAGAGAGTGCTCATCTGGTAGACTGAGATGTACTGCACTAGCATAATTATATTTATTGCCACATCAGTGACTATTTCCCAATGTATTTTTCTGTTTGACAAAGAGATTGTAAGCATTAAATGAAATTCCATCCAGCGGTTTTGCAATGGAATTACAATAGACAGTAATGCAGTGAAAAACATGTTTGATCTCTATTAAACCCACCTGCTACATGTCAACAGTATCTATTGTACATATCAAAATATGGCATGATATTAATATATATTAAGATATAAATAAAATACTTATTTACTTACTTACTTACTTAGACTTACTTAATTAGATTATTTGTATCAGAAAGGATTAGTCAATTTGGTATGCAGACTGTTGTTTTTTCCTTGTAATGATCTGACCTACAGTAGGGCAGCCGTGGCCTACTGTTTTTTAATTATTTTTTTTATTTAAACCTTTATTTTACCAGGAAGGTCCCATTGAGACACAATGTCTCTTCTGCCAGGGAGTCCTGGTCAAGATGGCAGCAATTATTTAAAAGACAAAGAAAATACAACATGGGACATGGATACAGAGCAAAGACATCAACAGCACACTAACATAGAGGACACAGAGTTAGCGCTTTTACTGACCAGTAGACACGGCTGAAGTGCCCTTGAGCAAGGCACCTAACCCCTCACTGCTCTCCGAGCGCCGCTGTTGTTGCAGGCAGCTCACTGCGCCGGGATTAGTGTGTGCTTCACTTCACTGTGTGTTCACTGTGTGCTGAGTGTGTTTCACTAATTCACGGATTGGGATAAATGCAGAGACCAAATTTCCCTCACGGGATCAAAAGAGTATATATACATACTATACTTATACCTTGTATTCTGTAACGCTGTCTTGGACAGCTGGAACAGTGCATTTGGAACAGATCTTTCAAATAGACTGCAGAATATGAATGGAATAAGCCATGGGAGTGAGCCCAGCGAGAGCCTGACAGAGGCAAATGGAGACCTCACTGAAAACGCTCACCATAATGTTCCAGACGAGGGCTGCAGCCAGGGAATACATCATTGTCACGCTGCTCCACCTCATCTTTTATTGGGCAGTTTTCCTCTCTATCTCTTTTTTAGAACTAACCATTTTGACTGTTTCAACAGATTTTTTTTCTGGGGATGATCATAGGCTTTGTGTATATACTCTCATGTTCATCTATGCATGCAGCCATACATACAAACACACACACACACACACACACAAAAGGCAGGCACACACACACACACACACACACACACACGCAGCGCACACACACACACACACACATATCCGTGCTCTTGATCTAATGGATGACTCTGTGAGGTTTCTCTCTGATACTACAGCTCTCTGACACTGACGGTACCCACAGGCACTATCACAATGGAGAATAGCAATAGAAACTAGAGGTGCTGCACACAGCCTCACATACACCATACACATACACGAGCGCGCGCGCACACACACACACACACACACACACACACACACACACACACACACACACACACACACACACATCAACACCAACACAAACAGCGCAACCCCTCACTCCCACTCCACATGCTTGCACACACACACCCTCACACACACAGAACAGATCAGTGCAACCTCCCCCGCACCCACCCTGCATCTCTCTCTCTCTCACACACACACACACACACACACACAAATCCCCCCCGCCTCCACACACACACACCCTCACACATGCAGAACAGATCAGTGCAACCTTCCACACCCACCCTGCATCTCTCTCTCTCTCTCTCTCTCTCTCTCTCTCTCTCACACACACACACACACACACACACAATAGATAAATGCATGGAGGAGTTGGCCGACATAGATTATGGTGGAATAAACATATGCAATGATAAATGTATTCCAATTACTGCAAACATTTCATGCATTATGGAAATTATCATTCTGCTCTTTAAAAACGTCATGACTGTGCATGAAGCTCTAGCGCCCCATAGTGGACAATGGGGTCACAACAATCCTCCAAAAAAGTGAAGGGAGGGGTATGGTTTCTGCAAACAGATATTTGAAAACATACATTTACAAAACTTGGCAGATAACTTTATTTTTTTATTACTATACAGCCTACTGCTTGAAACATCTAATCAATTACCTGTAAGTAGCCAAGATATGATTCTGATTCTGATACAATACTGAATAAATGAATGGCTATAACCCTATTACCTCAACCTGTTCTTGCACTGAAATAGTTTTTTTTTATTTTACCTTGTTTACATTACACTTTACTCCCCTATTTGTCTATATTATTTATGCTGGTCTCTAGACCTTACTCTTGCACTGTTGGACTACTTTTTGCACCTTCACCATGACACTCACTCTCTTGAGCACCTTGCCAGGCACACATAACTAAGGACTATGGCTGGACTACTGTTTGCACCTTCACCATGACACTCACTCCCTTTAGCACATCACCAGTCCTGGCCCTGTCACTACAAGCGTCTTATGCTTGATCACCCTCAAGCACATTGGTCTTTCTTAATTTAACTTATATAGTGTATTTAGTTTTTAGTTTTGTTAGTTTTCTTATCTGTCTTATCTTCTACTGTCTTATTGTACAGTGGAGTTTAGTTATATGTTTATACTTTTTATGTCTGTATGCTACCGAGACCATTGAATTTCCCCTTGAGGATCAATAAAGTATCTATCTATCTATATATCTATCTATCTATCTATGACAAAATCAACAAAAAATCAATTACCTGTAAGTAGCCAAGATATGACAAAATAAAAAAAATCAACACAGCCATTATTTCGATTATGGTATGGTTTATAGGTAATAGCCTACAGCATACAGGCAGAGCAATACATCAGTGGACAGAAATAAATAATTGCTAAAAGTTATTCCAGATAAACAAATCTTCAAAAAAAGAGGAGGAGGAAGTGAGCATGATAAAAGAATTCATCCTCCATTGAATCAGTTATCAATCTCTGAACTTTTAACAGAACTGATCAATCATGAGGCTACATAGCACATCATGGAGTTGAAGGCTTATTTGGATAGCTATTTAATTTTTCTTTACATAATTAAATAGTTGCGTTTTCCTTTTTTACGAAAAGGCATGAGGCTATGCTTGCCTACTGTATGAACATAAACAAATAAACAAACAAACAAACAAATACACAAACAGACATAGGCTACCAACAAACAAACCAAACAGACCTTTCCGACGTTTGCATATGAATGTTCAGAGAGTATCATGAACTAATCCATTTGAGGCTAGAGGTTTAGACTACTCAAAGCATGCTGTCACTTGCACACATCGCAGCCAACCGCAGAGCGGCGACAGAGCACCTGTTACCTCTTCAAACTTTTCAGGCGTAAACTTTGAGATGAGAGATGGGCTATGTTATGTGAAGGTTCCCAACGTGTCGATGAGCATTCATTTTGCACTATCTGATATCCCAGAGACGTAGATGAATTGTTGCTGACACCAGTGTTGCAAAATGATTTTGAGAGGTTGAGCCAGAGCCTCAGAAAAATCGTCACGTAGGGGTTAACTTCTCCACCTCAGTACAAATTAGTCACAGAACAAAACGAAAAATGTTCCGTATTTTTGACAAGTTTCTGCCTCAAAAGGATCAAAGTCAATTTGACAGAAATGTGTCCCCTGCTTTCTACTATGTGACAGGTGACCGCAACAGCGTTCAAAAAAGGCGCACTGAAAAGCAACGGCAATGAAAAGTCAAAGCTAGACCAGCAGACATTAGGATCTGGGGAGAGAGCGAGCAAGGCTATCGATTTTAAAGCGAACCAAGTCAAATAAGTAAGTATTCTTTTGTCATTATATTATAATTTGCAGTAACCTAACCCATTTACCAGTCCGGAGTTTCTTCGGATTAGTTTGTGGCATATTCATTCAAAGACGTTGCCTGTTTCTGTCAGAATGCCACGTGCCTCGTTGCAAATAACATTTGTCTAGTTTCTATTTCCATTGGTTTTCCTGCACAAGGAATCAAACACGACGACAAAAGAAGCCTTACATCTAAACACTTCTTTGTACTTTTCCATTTTTTTTAATATGCAGTCCGTACGTTTTTTTACATAGGTTGGAGTTTGTAAGTTTTGACTATAGTTGAACTGTTCTGCAGGTATGAGTACCATATTTGGTCTTTCCTGCCACAACTCTATGCCTCACTGAAATTATAAATGCCAATGTGTGCTGGTTATTGTTGACATTTCCAGTTGTGATTGGCCTGAAATGTCTTGTAAACAGAACAGTTCACCTTCTACACACTGCTTAGGGAAACACAGAATGAGCATTCAGAGATAAGAATCATACCCTGTAATAAAGTAATTTAAGGAAGAGAAGGAGAGTGGGGAATTGCTGTTGGGCAGGGGGTGAAGAATAGGATGTGCAAAAGGAAATTAGAGAGTGCAAAGAGCATGAGAGAGGCAGGAGGACTGCAGGGATTGGGTTTGACTGTCAGTGGATGAGAACGATGCGGCAAACAATGCTGATGCTAAAACTGTCATTAAGAACACCACAGGACCATTTCCAGTAGAATGCCTTCCTACTCTACCCCCTTGCCTGTCAGTGATATGCAAATCCATAGTGCATGCTGGAGTTTGATGCCCTAGCCAACATGAATCATCCCAGCCCGCTCTGAGGATTTCAATAATGGCAGCAAATTACAATTAAGAAGCCCAGAGTTATCACCTCATCAATCTCCTCAAAAAGTAACCCTTTGAGAAGTGCCCCCTAGGAAGATTCTTTTGTTTTCACAGTGGAGGTTAAAAGCAGTGCTATCTTATCAAAGAGCTTTTAATTTGTGCATGGAAGCTCAGTATGTGTTGTTTGAAGATTGCGTGTTTCTTTGATGAGCATCATATTTTCTGATGAGCATCACTGCTCTCGTCTCTCGTGTGTGCTCCTCCAACAATGATGTATGAGGTTGAAATCCGAGTTCAGCAGCACAGGGGAAAGCTATCACTGCTCACTAGCTTACTCTCCTGCCATGTGTTTGAAAATGGCAAGCATGCTCCCTTTGGCAACATGGTCCCACTAGTGTGCTACTCACAATAATTGCACAGCTCTGCCTCCTGCTAGTACTCTTAATTATCAGAACAATATACCCAGCTCGGGAGGGAGGGGGGAATGAGAGGCGAGTTGGCCCCTGGGTACTGGAAGGAAACAGTTTCTGACAGTCTAGCATTTTGATCAATGTCCCCTTGTGACATTACTAACCTGACGTGTCAGATCGGATAGCTAGGTCATTTCTTGCTAGAGGATCAAAGCCTATCCAATCCTTTGCTGATGAGTGTGATGACAGGGCTTTTAACACTTACCATCTACTGATGCTTTGAGTGATAGTGAATTTTCAAATGAACACATGGGCTTCCTGGGTGACAGTTGACGTTACTGTACATGCTACAGTGATGCTCTGGAATGTAAGTTGTACCCCTGAAGTAGAGCCTGTCTTCTAATGTGCAGCTGGTTGTTTGAGCCTTGTGTACCAGCCCTCCCCTCCTCCTCCTCCTCTCCATCCTTGGCCCCCTCAGCTCTGATGCCTCTGTCACAGATGCCAGGATGGATTAGAGGCTAGGCAGACATTGGGTTCTGGATGCTTAGATGAGAAAGAAAAGGGCTCTCTTGATCATTAGTACTGTATCGTTTTGCAATTTCTGCTTCTGCTTCACGCATACTTTAATGTAAACCAGAAATAAGCAATCTAACAAGATGAATGCAGAGCAGAACAGTATAGTTCAACTGTTTTTCATTATGCTTTTATCTTGTGTTTATTACATAACCAATATGACACAAGAGTTTATGGTGGTAAATTCACTGCCCTCTCCCCACATACACAGCACACTATCCCATCTCCCTTGTCATCCCCCCAACACACACACCAAGACCCCTGGCAGTTGGGTTAGCCCCTTGAGCCGTGGATCTGCCCAAGGTTTCTTCCTTAGTAAGGGAGTTTTTCCTTGCCCCTGTTGCTCTTGGGTGCTCCTTGTTGGTGCCCCCAAATCCCAATCCTCCCCCACCTTTCTTATGCTTGTTGGTGCCCCCCTCCCCCCATAAATGCACAAATAGGCTGACACCAGACATAATTTTACTGCAGTTCTTACATCCAGTAACTATATGCATGTGACAATAAACTTCCTTGTATCCTTGAATGTATTTTAGACTTATTTTTAGACTGTTAAGACTGTAGTCAATACAGGTTATTAAAATATAGAATGTAAGTTTGGAGTACAGTGCATCTTCATTTGACATCCTTTTATTTCCAGGTAGACCATTGGAATGTCCCATGATTCTATGAAACCTGTGGCTAGAGAAACCAGTGTAAAGTTATGGTCATATTTATTGGCAATAAATGTTGTACTAATGGCTGGTTTATAGGTGTAAAGCCAAAAAAAACAAAGACATCCAAAACAACTAGCAGCAGCAGACTGCACTGATTTAGCAACACAGTTTTTGTCAAATGCTTTGGAGGCTTAATTAGCTTTGTCTTGTGTATATACCAAATCAGTTCCCCCAACACAAAGGCATTCAGTTGAAAGTAAAGCATTGTTTGAAGAAATCATTTGCACCATATCATTTGGGTATTTTTTAATTGTGCTCTGTGCTACCCAAGCCTTCTTATAAAATCACCCGGCTTTCCCTTCGGAACACAGAAATGTTTTGTTTACTGCAACGTTGGCTAATTACAGTCCCCCTTTCTTTCCTCTCGCCAGAGGGAGTGGATTTCTAAAGGGGAGGCCGTTTGTTTATGTGGTGTGACAATAGCTGCTCCTCACTGTAGGACGAGCACATTATGTTGTAGTTTATCTGAATGGTTTGTACACAAGCGTAGGTTTGAAGAATTTATGTGAAATGTTATTTTTACTAGTCCACCCCTTTCCAGTCCTTTCTTTCTCTCTCTCTCTCTCTCTCTCTCTCTCTCTCTCTCTCTCTCTCTCTCTCTCTCTCTCTCTCTCTCTGTCTGTCTCTCTGTCACTTTCTATCTCATGTTCCGAACTGATTGAGGTGGGCTAGCCACTAGAGTGATATCAGGTGTCACTAGTTATTCTGTGTGATCCTGTACTTGACACCATTGCTGTAGTGTTGTCAGGACAATTCCATGGGGACGAGTTGATTCAGGAGTTTGGTCACAAGAGTGATTATGGCCCTGTGACAGTGACACAGTGAAATAGGGGGGGTAGTGTTGGTGAGAAGACGCATGAACTATGCTACAATGTCAGTTACTGGTAAAATAGATAAAACATTCCTATTGGATATGCCATAAGCAGAGTTAACACCATAGCTAATTTTCATCTATTGTCCCTAGGCAGATGCATAAAAGAAACAAAACAAGTAACAAGCATACAACACCCTCATAGTTTGAGAGGCAAGACAAAACACCAGTCGACAACAGTCAAGACAAAGTACAAGAGAACAAGTGATAGTGAAATGCGTGAGGCAGTTTAAAAGTGAGTGCAGCTTTGGTTTTCTAAAAGCCATAGTTTTAAATGAGTTTTAAAATTAATGTATGAGAGACAGTTGTGGGGGGCAGGCTATACAAAAAATATTTCTTTTTTTTTTTAATTGGTGATTGTTGACTAAGTTGTTGTGATTTACTGCCATAAATGGCCACTAAGGTCATAGTGAAGATGGTAATTTGAAATGCTGCTGTGGAGTTAGAACTCCTGTGGGATTTTGCAGACCCATCTATTAGAGAAAAGTGGGGTTCTGCATAGATACTCAACCTAAATTGTGACTGTTAAAAGCTAAAGGTATATTTTCAGAAAGAGAAACCTGTCCATAGAACATTGTGTTTCCTGTGTGCATTTGCACGGAAGAAAAAAAAATGAGCACTGTTTCTGCACTGATGTCAGACTCCTGTCTCATTTGAATGATGAGGCGCTGCTAGTTTTGGCAACCGCTAGGACCTGTGTATGCAGAGTATTGTTCAACCCAGGCTGCCTGTTGCTTTACAACTCTGAAATGCCCACCTGCTTATCTCACTGACAGCCGAATCCCCATGGTACTGTTAAAACAACAGCAGTGGCACACAACAAGCTTTAATGGTCAGTCAATTTATACTACCTCACAGGAGGGGCTGGGGTAGTCTGGGTGTGTGGGAGTGCTTAGTAGCAATAGTCCCTGCAGAGTGAGATATATCATCAAAGGCAGAGGAGGGAGGAGCTATTGTATAATTGCACTAATAATACCTCCATGTTCAGTTTGATCACTGTACTGTTGCTTTATTGAAACAGAACAAGAGTTCCTTTATATTTAAATACCAATATAACAAATGCCAAATATATAAGTATATGTTCTTTTCATTTTTAGACTATACAGTACTTGGTAAAGATGTCTAACTAACATGTTGCACTTCAATATGGGACAGTAGTGTAGTATGATGCAAAGTGTTTGAGCAGTAGTTTGGTAAGACTAAATTATGGAATGGCGAGTGTGTAAATTATTGTAGGATTTGTATACATCTGTATCCCAATCACTGGTAATTAGAAGTGAAAGCAACGTGGACCTCAAGTGGAGCCCTGAGCCCTGAGCCCTGAGCCCTGAGCCCTGAGCCCTGAGCCCTGAGACTAGTGAGTATTTTGTATACTATATTTTACAGAAAAGGTCACCATCCATCACTTCCTTCACAAATGCCACCCATAAGCAGGAAGGAAACACGTTTGCTATTTCCAAATGTTTAGACTCTTATGTTGGAACATTGCTGTTTCATCCATGTTTCCTCGAGCACAATAGTTATGTTGTTCAGTCTTAAGAACAACATAGCTGTTCTTTATATGAAAAATGGCTAAACACAGTGTAAGGGACGAGAAAGCAAAAATACTTCAACTAGACCGACAGCTTTCAGACTCTATTTCCACTCACACTTGGTCCAAAATGCTGAGAGCAGCGGGATGCCAGTTTTGCAAAATGATAGGAAAGTCTAAACCCAAAAACCACATCCATAGCAAATATTTACAGTGCACACAACAGACCAGCTGTTGTTGTTTTGCTTTAAATTGGACAGAAAGAGAGAGGATGGGATCTTGGCCGTGATCATCCTAGTCCTGTCCTGTCTCGTTTGCTGACTTCATGTCCCGCTTTTTTTTCTTCTTGTAGGATATCTTCCAGCACCTTGAGAGCTAACGAACAACAAAATATCCCGCCGACATGGCCTCCGATGCTAGTCATATGTTGGCGGCAGCACTAGAGCAAATGGATGACATTATCGCTGGTAAGCAAGTAAATTAAGATGCCTTTTTAGCTCATCACAAACTCATAAAGCATCAATGGCATTGTTTGACTAACGCTCATTCAGAATCTTGTGATCTGTGGTTGGGAACTTAGTAAAAGGTAGATAAATAAAAATGCCCACAAGGGTAACCTCTCCAGGTTTTGCCTATCCATTGGGAAATGTGCTTGACCTGTCTGTGTGATGTGTGTGCTTCCCTGTAGGAGTGCATGCAGTGATGACAGAGTGGCTAGTGATTAGTAGAAGTGCAGAGAGAGGGGTTGCTGTGATGTTGCTGGCCGAAAGCTGAAGTAGCAGCAGTTGCTTGCTGTCAGCACAGATCTAAATATTTTTGTGAGTTGTTAATAACAAATAAGGCTGTAAAAGCCTTAGAAGCATGTACAGCTGAAGATGGACTCCATGCCAAATCTTTCTGAAGAAACCTTGTGTACAGGATTCAGTACTTGTCCTCCTCTTTAGCCACCTATGTGGAAAGGAGGCACTCTTTCACTACTGCCACTGACATTCATTGTCTTAATGTGCTTGACCCCCATCTTCACCCTTCTTGCTACAGGGCTGTGCAGCTTCCTAAAGGGGTGATACATTTGGGATGGTAGTGTTTATCAAAGCCACACCGGCATCTCAAATGACCCAGTGGGGTCTTTGCTGGGGGGAGTGCTGCGAGACCTGCTATAAATATCGCTGGGCTAATGACCACCCGTGCAGTGCTTTGACAGGACGGCAGAGGGGCATTACTCACCCTGCTCTGCCTTTATTAAACCCCCGAGGGGAAGGAAAACTCCACGGCCAGAGGCGCAATATCACTTTCGCTCTCCAGGACTGACACAACTGTTGTGTGTGTGGGTGTGGGTGTGTGTGGTGCACTTGCAGCGATAGATAAGCCGCTGCAATAACAGTGATATCTCTGTTTATATGTGTACCCACAGAGGATTGGAGAGATGGATTGATGATCTTGTTGCTGCTATACACAACCCAGGTTTCTGGTAGTGTATTGGTGTTTGTGTAACTTGCCAGAGTTGGTTAAACATTGAGTCGAATGTATCGTTACTCACTGAGTTATGGTGTTGTTGTTTTGCTGATATTAGATTGTCTATAGTGTTGTGTGTGGCGCAAAAATATGGACTTGTCGGGCTGTGTGTGCTGTAAAAGTCTACAGTACTGTGCAAAGTGCCTATCGTAATGCTATGCTATGCTATACTGCATTTTATCTTTAAGCAAAATCACCCAAACTTGTGATTACAGAGGTGTTTGTGCTCTGTGTTGCTTTGTCCTGTTATGTAATCTGTGTGTATGAGGTGGCAATCGAGTAAGAGTGCGGTTGAACATGAGCGCTTGGAGGGCTGTGCCGTGTTAGGGTGCGCTGGGGTGTCCTGTGAGTTCAGGAATCACCGATGACCAAGTGTCTTGCTAACAGAGGCTAAAAGAGAGAGGCAGCCAGAGAGTCAAGAACAGCTCGGGGCTCCGACTCCAAACCTGTCATGTTCTGTTCAAGAGATGGCACTGGCTCCAATACACCCAAACAGCCCCAGTGAGCAACAGCTAATGTCACAGAAAATGCCTGCTGCGCAGTCATCACACACACACACACACACACACACACTGTGCAGTCATCAAGACTCGCTGTGTTCAGGCAAATCCTCCAAGCATACACTGTCAGTGGAACGAAATATTAATGATGAAACATTAGAAGTGAATTATTAGTTGTTGTGTGAGAGGATGCTTTGTACTGCTTTTTTATTTATTTCAGTAAAGATCCCCTCTGATCTGACATGAATTGTGTGCACAAGAGTATAGGATTACATTTCACCAACAATTTAAATGAATCAATGATGAATAAAACCGTAATATACAGCCATGTCATCTTGTCATCTTGACACTTAAACAGCTCAAAATTCATTTGTCAATGTGAAGATAACTGTAATAATGATATGATTTGTGGGCAAGAAAAAAATAAAATAGTAAATAGTTGCAGAGGGTGGAAGTTTGGCTTGGTCTTGGGTCTCCTTTACTTGATCATTATGTTCTTCTGTCAGATAAGTTATGTTTGTGAATAAAATCACAAACAAGTCTGGTTATTTGTGAAGCGTTATGAAGTCGATCCCGGTCTTTTTTAAGTGGGATTGTGTACACGACTGACTGTTAGTGGGGTGTCAAACTTTATTTAAATGGGGTTTAATGCCCCTCTTAAGATCAATAGCTTTCATGGTTTAACACACATGGAAGAAGTCAGCAGTAAGGGTGGTCTAGAGGAAAAGTAGCTTTATATGAGGCTTACCCTCATCACAGGATGCCAGTGGAAAATAAACCTATTAAAGGGGAAGCTGTCTGCTTTTTTGCCTAGTTAATACTATGCACTCAGGGGAGGTTTGGGCTCAGCATAGCTCATGATCTGTAAAGTAGTGGAAGGACACCCTCTGCTGGAAGAAATATGAAGTACTACTGTTCACCGCATGAGTCAGAATAGCCAGCTGGTTACAGAGTTTTAACATGACTAAGTTCATTTTACACTAAGTTCACATTTGGCTTTTGGTAAGACAGCATTCATTTTGTTATTTCCTATTTGATCATTCCTAATGTCAACTTAATGTCATGCTTAACCATTCTATTAACAGTCACATGAACAGTAATAAAGTATTGTATTTCCTGAAGTATTTTTCTCACTCTATGGGTGAACACAAGTTTTCAGATCCATCTCTGCATCAGAACAATAATTCAGTGTAATGGAAATATTTCAAAGCTAAGAATGACAAACGACCCACTCGTCTCTCCCTCTCCTCTCACCCCCCTCCCCCCCCCATCCAGGCTCCAGGGCTCTGGTTCCTCTGGGGGAGTTCAGTAATGCTCTGGTGGAGCTGCCGGGGGCCTCCATGGCCTTCTCTGCCCGTCTGCGAGTGCTCCAGCTGGCCGAGGAGCTGCGGGATGTGCTGGAGCTGCAGTACAGCCCGGAGGAGGCCGACGCGCTGAGGAGGCAGATCCCCGCCGACACGGCACGCGCGTTGCTGCGGTGGCTCGGCCATGGACTTGCTGTGAGTACCATGCAACCATGGGGATGCTTTTAGAGCTCCACCCAGCCCAGAGCCCACCCTACCCCAGCCCACTTCACACTGACATCTTGATTTAGCCTTTACTGTTGACAGATGGTCCTTCAGATGTGGTTTGTTGCATGTATACTGTGGATCAGATGGTAAAGCACTGCACCAGTACTGCCAATACCAAAGTATGGTCTCAAATGAAATCTTTGATGCTGCCCTATTCTTTTTTTATGTGCATATGAAAACGTACTGGAAGTGATTGTGATTACTTTTAGCCTTTCTCTATTAGACAAGTTTTAATTGATGCATTATGTAAGGACTTCTGCTTATAAACATGCATGCACTTAGTGCCATGCTACAGCATGCTGTTCCACCCAAGACATGGGATCGTGCGTAAAATAAGGAATGCGATGTTAGGCCACGCAAACATGACAGATGGTTTATGACAGGCCATTTATCAACAGATGACTCCGGACGTACTTATCATACATTGACAGTCCACATATGGCTGCGCCACCCACAGTCCCCATTGGGCTGTGTTTGAGTTGGCAAATGACCACAGTTTATCCGAGGAACATTCCCAGAGGGCGGGGAAGACAGAGTTTTGCAAACCAGTGGTCTTAGTGTTATCTTTACAGTGTACTTTTTGAGGGCAAGTGTATATTTTTAAAACTCCTTCGTGAAGAATGTAGCTTTTATATCTGCCCGTTGTAGGAGGGGAGTTAGTGGTTGGTTGTGTTAGGGGGGCCTCCTGTCCCCTGTGAAGAGGAAGAGGCTCACTTCTAGGGTCTGGGAGTCTCCAGCTCAGAGCTAATGAGATCCAGAGTGGATGTGGAATATAGGGGGTCCTATTCCCCTCCCCGTCTGTGCCCCCACACACACTCTACCTGTGGTCCTATTCCCCTCCCCCGTCTGTGCCCCCCCCACACACACACTCTACCTGTGGTCCTATTCCCCTCCCCCGTCTGTGCCCCCCCCCCACACACACTCTACCTGTGGTCCTATTCCCCTCCCCCGTCTGTGCACCCCCACACCCCCCCTATTCCCTCTACCTGTGCACCCCCCCCACACACTCTACCTGTGCACCCATCATTCACTGCATCCCTCTTCTCTTCTTCTTTCTCTCTTCTTCTTCTCTTTCTCTCTCTCTCTCTCTCTCTCTCTCTCTCTCTCTCTCCTTCTCTCCTTCTCTCTTCATCCCACAACTTTCTGTCTCTCTTTCTCTCCTCTCTCATTGTCTTCTTCTCGTTCTCTTTTCATTAACCTTTTCTCTCTCTTTATTTTCTTTCCTCTCTCTTTCCCTCCTTCTCATCCCACTTCTCTCCTTCTTTCTCTCTTTCTCTTTCTTCTCTCTCTCTCTCTCTTTCCCTCCTCATCCCACTTCTTTCTTTCTTCTCTCTCCTTCTCTCCTTCTGTCTTTTCTCACACTCTTTCTCATCCTCCATCTTCGAGAGGGCATGTTATGCCATTTCTTATATCTCTCATGCTCTCGAAAACAATTTCCCCTCTCTTCCATCCCTCCATCCCTCCATCCCCCCCCCTTCCCCTCAGCCCTGTGGAGTACCATGTGTGTGTGATGGGCATGTGTCATGTGGATCGTTCCCTCTTCTCCCTGCTGCTGCGCTGCCCCTCAAGAAAAGCCCCACACTTAGGAAAACACAGAAGTTGAGTCTTCTGGGTTCTGAGGACTGGCTAATGAGATCTCCGAGAGCAGAAAGGAAAGAGAGGAGAGAGACATATAGACGGAGCGAGAGAGGGGCACTGAAAGAGGGGAGGTGGAGAAGAAGCAGGAGTAGGAGGAGAATGTGAAAAGGAAGAAAAGGGGGGAAAAAGAGGGAGAAAGAGAGAGAGAGAGAGCAGCTGGCTTGATCTATGCAGTCGGGCTGCAGTCTGATATTATAACTTGCCGTCTAGCCTGACTGCGTGCTGCAAACCAGATGCTCGGAAGCCTGACCAGACGCCGTGGAGACAGAGCCAGGGCTGGAGCCAGGGAAGAAAAGACAGAGAGGAAAAGAGAGCATTCAAAAGAGACCCAGGAAGGAAAGAGAGCTCTCGGAGTCTTAGCTCAAGCTGTTTTAAAGCCTCAAATAGTAGGGTAAGGCTAGCTGCTGTTGATTCAGAACTGAAACTGAAGCGACCATGGCTGAGCAGAATGGAGTGTGACTTAGATTTTTACAAACATTTTGCCTGGCTGAAAAAGGTGAGTGGGCTTGCAGTTTTCAAGGCTGTTCTTTCTTTGCTTTAGTCAGTCCATCACTGCTTGTTCATTCATACTGTACTTCATGGAGGAATTTACTTTGATTGATTGATCGCTGAGTGGCTATATGCAGGCTCATGAGAGATATGAGGGAGGAGGGCATGCTCAGTAACTGGACCTAGAGGGGGTGACGTGCTTGTGCCCTGTGTCAAGCAAACACATGAAAGTCTAAAAACACCCTCCCTTTCACATTTCCTGAAGCTTACTGTAAACGGCTTCCACAAACAGTGTCAACAGACAGAGAGAGAGCAGAGAGAGAGAGAAAGAGAGAGCAAGAGAGAGAGAGAAAGAGAGAGAGAGAAGAGAGAGAGAAAGAGAGAGCAAGAGAGAGAGAGAGAGAGAAAGAGAGAGGGGCTCGCCAACCACATGGGCTACGCTGGACTGTGAATCACATGCTACACACACAAATAGCACCAGGAGTTGTGTTGCAGTTGCACAACTCCAGTCTGTGAGTCACTCTGTCTGTGTGTGTGTGCGTACATCCGTATCAGCTCGTAGTGTAGCGTAGACAATGGCAAACAGACCTGGCTGGACAGACCTGGCCCTTCCTGTTCTGCGTCTTGGTGGTGGCAGTGATTGATGCTGTGTGACCATCAGAGCATTAAGAGAGATCAGTCGAGGGTGAAGAGAGGGAGGGGTCACAGCACAACGACTCAACCTTACCTGGCTCATGTGGAGGAGGTGTGGGTGGTTGGAGATTGCTGCACCGATGTATTCTTTAGTAACTGAAGTGTAAAGCATGATGAGTGAATGGACGAGTATATGACGGCAATCTCAGTCTCCTGAGAGTTTATTAGGAAATTATGCCATTAACCTACTCTTGGTGGATGCAACTTTTGTTTATAGTGTATCTGGGTGTGTTTGTTTGTGTATATGTGTGTTTGTGTTTGTTTGTTTGTTTGTTTCTGAGTTTTTTTTATTGTGCTTTTTTGAAAGGGAATCCTCAGGAAGCTCTGAGAACCCGTCTGCTTATGTGCTCTTAAACTGCCCTTTAAAATCACTGTGGGCAACCGGCCTAGCTTTAATTGCATAGCCATGGAGCAGCAACTCCTTCTCATGATTATGTAACAGATTATAGGTCTCTTGCAAGTCTCACACATATCCAGTGACTAGCATGTGCTAACTTGCTGAAAAAAAAGTCATGAACGTAAACAAGTTATTGAAATGATTTTGGATACCAGACTTGCATATGAGTTTGCAAAACAAGCCTCAGGCAAGACTTCTGCATGTACTGACTTCTGCAGACATTCATGATCAAAGGGATCGACAGAGCAGGAGAGGTGTTCTTTTTATCATTATTTGGACTTGACAGGAATCAAAGCCATGACCTTGATGCTGCTATCTCCACTGCCTACTGGACGTGTTGGGCTGAGAGAAAAACAAACATGTTGACCAGGACATTTAGTTTCTTTGAAGTCATGACTTTGTAGACTTTTATTCTTTGTATCTCTGCCTGATTTACACCACACAACATGGTTTAAGCTATCTCTCTCACTCTCTCTTTCTCTCTCTCTTTCTCTCTCTCTCTCTCTCTCTCTTTCTCTCTCTCTTTTCTCTCTCTCTCTCTCTCTCTCTCTCGCTCTGTCCATTGGCCAGCAGCAGTAAATCCTCAGCATGTCACACATTGCTGCCATATTCCACAAGGCCTTACATTCCTCTCGCATTTAAACATTCAAGGAAGAAAGAAAAAACACAGAGATTAAACCTGTATGAAAGTAAACCTCTTAGGGAATTCCAGTGGCCCAGGGTGAGTAACAGAAGTCGGATGGAGCGCTTTAGAATCTGCACCCAGAGCTTTTCCAAGAGAAGGTGCCCTCAGACAGGGGGAAGCGGGTGTGTTTGTTTAACTGCTGACACCGCGAGCACCGCCATGGTAGACTCTTGGCTGTAGGACACACAAGCCTATTCTACTCCCTCACAGAGGTCTGTAACTGTATCCATACTCACGGGCCTTTCAGAGTTCACAGGCTTCAGACTGCCCCGGTCCTGGCCGTTGGCTGTGACTTGGCCGTGAGTTCATGGGGAGAGTACTAAGAGTGGGGGTCGTCTCCTTTTACAGGTGAACCTGCAGTCGTTGGGGAACAATGAGAACTATCAAGAACGCCTGACTCGATTAGAAGGGGACAAAGAGTCACTCGTTCTCCAGGTAAGATATTCTCTTTTTGAGTGGCGGTTTTGTGCTTTTTGTGTACAGTATGGCTGTGTTAGTGTATTTTGTAAATATGCATGTGTTTGTTTGTTTTCATGAGTGCATTGAGCTTCCTCTAATTGATCACATAGTTTAAAATGTAATAAGACTATAGTATAGGTCTTCCTGGAAGATTAAAGAATAATAATGTGCAGGTCTGTTGGGCGTTTTGTGGCTCTGGTAGCAGTTACACTCGTACCCTTCGTGAACCCCCTTTGAGTACATCCAGGTGAAACTGAGTGGCGTGAGTTGATTATGAGCAGAATCTAGAAGAAGACGGACGGTCATGCGATCTCACTGCAGTCTTTAGCGTGATGAATATAAACACTACCCTGATCATATAACCCAGTCAGTGAGCCAGGAAGCCAGGGGAAACGTGTGTGTGTGTGTGCGTGTGTGTGTACGGTGTGTACGTGTGTGTGCGTGTGTGTGTGTGTGTGTGTGTGTGTGTGTGCCGTCACATGTTCAAGAGCTGTAATCATGGTTTCAGAGGCACCTGCGCTAGGCAGCTCTGTTTGGTGGTAAACACTCCTCACATGTAATATGTCAGGCTGCTGTGTGTTTATTTTAGGAGGGGAGTTGGCGCACCTGTGGGGAGGTGGAGACGTTTATTTTGTTGTTTTTGTGCTCCTGGTGTGGCCAGTGAGGAAACACTGTCTAATGACCTGAGGATTTGACAAACCTTGCACTCAGCTGAAGCGAGCTACACTACTTATTGGTCTTGTTTGTGTCTCAATCCGTGGATCAGCGGGTTACAGGCTATGCCCATGCTTCGTGTGGCGCACAAATGTAAAACTGCCATCACACAGCTCTCCCATGTGAGCTTGGATGCTGTGAGGCATCAGTGGTGAATTTTCTGCCACTTACCAGAACGTTCCTCTGAGAGAGTCCGATAATTTGTCAAAATGGAGGCAATCTGGTGTGGTGAGTGACTGCTAAAAGACAGCCATTGTTTTCTCTCGCTCCGATTTTGACAAAGTCAGCCAGCAGTTGAAGGACAATTAGACTCTGGGGAGTCCTTCGACGCAGGTTTACCTTTATCTAATCTGCCCTCTGCCAGTGTTTTGTCTAGATGCATATCGGGCGAGTCTGGTAAGTGCTGTAGCCAAGCAGTGCTGTATGGGTGAGAGGGAGAGCAGGTTGGTGCTTACTCAGCAGATTGTAGCATGCCTGGAAGGAGAAGAGGTGGGGTCAAAAGAGGCCAGGGAAAGAGGAGAAACAGGTAGAGGTGTGGCCTAGTCGGCAGGACGTCTGGGCTGCCACTCATTTGAGCCTGTCTGTCTGTCTCTCCCGGTCCCTCTTGGCTACTCATCATACATACACACGCACACACACACACACACACACACACACACACACACACATGCACATACACAAGGAATAACACACACACATATACACACACACACATGCACATACACAAGGAATAACCACACTTACTGGGTCCGATTCACACACTCTCCCACATATCCGCACCCAGGTGAGTGTGTTGACTGACCAAGTGGAAGCCCAGGGGGAGAAGATTCGGGACCTGGAGAGCTCCCTGGAGGAGCACCAACACAAGCTCAACAACACGGAGGAGATGTTGCAACAGGTATGGTCCACCCCGTCACATTCTGCTATCTACCTGTGCTTCAAACAGCTTAGCTTCTTTTTCTCACTCTTGAGTTCGTTGACTTGAAAGCACGTCTGCTGATGCTTCTTTCCAACTTCCCACTCTGCTTTCATGTCTGTCTCTGCTTCACACAGAGAGGGGTGGCATTCTCACTGCTTGTTTTAAGCCTCTGTGCACTGTGTGTTCGGGGTTAAGCCTGCTAGCTTTCCCAGTGCAAACAACACTGAAGATTCACACGCCTAATTCTCAGGACTCTATAAGCGGCAGTCCCTGTTCCATCGCTTGTACGCCTACAGTATTTGTATGTGAGACTGTAAGCCTCTGCCTTTTAATTTTCTACTTTGAACGTTAAGAGGGACAGGGAAAATCCCATAAAGCACAAACAAAAGCTCAGAGACGTTTGATCTCCGCGGTGGTGCGCTGTGCCGAATAAATGATTTTTTCAGCGTTGGAACTTTTGATTTTGGTTCTATTCTGAATAAACTTCTTTCCTGGTAAATCTCCAGTCTGGTGTTTTCTTTGGAGAAGAAAAACAGGTTTATTTTTTCTAATGATTGCTCCACAGTGTCTCCTCTCCAGTCCTAAGCTAATAATAGCTTCCTATAGTGGCAGCAGATTCTCTCTGCCCCCTCTCAAAAATAAAATACTTTCTATAATAGAACCAGTCTGCAGTAGATGGCTCACATCTGAAAAGGGGAAAAAAATCTATGATCCAGCTTCTTCATTGGAGGCCATTCCTTGCAAGGATTCCAGAGAGCCGAGCTTCACATTGCCTTGACAACCCAAATATTTAGCAAGGGGTGCTGGAGTTCCAGCAGCAGGGTTGTGTGGTTGGGGTTGTGCCCGGTCTGGTCTGTGTGGTTGGCGCAGGTGAGCTCTGGCTTCTCCTCCTGCTCCTACTCCTGCTCCTGCTCCTGCTCCTGCCTCCCATCCTCAGCCTCCAACCAGAAGGGTCAGACACTCCCCGCAGCTCTGTGGAAAGGAGAGAGAGAAGAGAGAAAAACATCCCTCTTTCATTAGGACAGAGAGAGAATGAGGAAGAAAAGCACAGAGAGACAGCGTGAGGGAGTGAAAGAGTGAGACGGAATGATAGTGAGAGAAGTGTGTAGAAAGACGGAAAGACTGGAAATAGATAGAGAGAGCAAGAGTGAAGGAGGGAGAGAAAGAAAGAGAGACCAGGAGTGAAGCAGAGAGAGAGAGAGAGAGCGAGAGAGAGAGAGAGGACGACACCGTCCTGTCTTCTGAAGAACTGACCAGTCACCTCTCTTGGGATTAGCATCAGTTACCTTAGACTGCATCCAAGATTTTTGTACCTCATCCGTGCATGGATTTCTCTGGGCTCAGAAAGAAATAATCTCTAACTTATTTTGCTTGGAAAAGGTAGGAAAAATGTGCACTTGGTGGTTTTGCATAGCTGGTGGTGTACTTCTTTTTTCAGTAATTGTGACACGGCAAGCAGTTTAATCACATTATAAAGTGTGCTAGCAAGATTATTAAGTTTTATACTCATTTCTTTCAGCAAAGCCCCTCGTGCTGATTGATTCAACAGACTGAACTAGGCTGATGAGACGCTTTATATAGTTGCGCTAGCCTGCGATGTGGTCATTATGAGGTTTTGGCCTTCAGGAGAAAATCTGGTTCCAGTGACACAGCGCTAATATTTTCCATGTGGGCTTTTGCAGAGGCGCAGTTCTCTCCCTTCTCCAGAAGGACTACACTCGGTGTCCTGAAGTCATTTTAATGCAAGTTTGCACCTGCCTTAAAAGCACAGTGTTAAGACAGCTGTTTGCATTCAGAGGTGGCCTGATCTTATCTAAGAAGTTGGGGATGAAACTTGCGTTGTGCTGTTCTCTAGGTGGGGATGAGCATATAGTCCTTAAATCCTGTGTGATTTAAATTGTTTGTTGTTTCACAAGAAAAGGGTTTTTTGTCTTTGTGAGCCATCCAGATAGAACAGCAGCTTTTCCTAAAGTACTCTCTCTCTCTCTCTCTCTCTCTCTCTCTCTCTCTCTCTCTCTCTCTCTCTCTCTCTCTCTCTCTTTCTCTCTCTCTCTCTCTCTCTCTCTCTCATGTGTCAGCTTGTGAGAGAGGAAGTAAAAATAGAGCTCATGGAGACTTGTGTATATTTAGCTGGTGTGTGGAGCCACGTCTGAAAAGTCAGAGTTTGTTTGAGGGGACTTTGTGCCCGCCGGACTGTGGATTTTTTGCTCAGACCTGTGCTTTATCGCCCTGTTGTGTGTGTGTGTGTGTGTCCATGTCCATGGACACTCCATTCAGGAGCTCTTGAGCAGGACCTCTTTGGAGACCCAGAAATTGGATCTGATGGATGAGGTGTCCTACCTGAAACTGAAGCTTGCCGGAATGGAGAAACAGAACCACAGTGTAGAACGTCAACACAAAGCTGAGGTACTAAACACAAGTGCACGTGTGCACTACACACACACACACACACACACACACACACACACACACACACACACACACACACACACACACACACACACACATACACATACACATACACATACACAAACACACACACAGACAGTCACGCATACACAGTCACACATAATCACGCAAAATGAGTCAGCTGTGGCCCTGGTGGGTCTTGAAGTAGGATGTGATGTTTTATACGTTTGAAGTTAATTCTGTTTATGGAAACTTTGTACACTGCACCAGGGCAGATTAGGGTGAAAGGGAAGTGGAACAATGTTGTTGTGTGAAAGTATTGTCTCATGATGGGAACTTTATTCAGGCTCTAACAGAGAAGTGTTGACAGAGGGCATTGACACAGCCGGACTACATCATCGTGAGATATCATGCCTTTGCTTCCCCTCTGTGACAAACAGGAAACAACTTGGACAGAAATGCTTAATTGGAGTCTGTGGAGGGTATTGAAGGTGTCCGTGAAATCACTCCTTTTCATTTTATGAATAAAGCACAGAATGAAAAAAAAAGCTTCACCTCAAATCACGTGAGACTATCCCTTCAAAAACCTTGAGTTGTCTTTAATTATAGGATTTTAAAAGTTAATCTAAGCTGCTTATGCCTGCCATGTAATGCCAGTGTTCACAGTTATGGCTGTGGTGAGCAGACAGATGTTGTTACATAGGTATAATGAGTGCTTTGAGTTCAGAGAAATACTGAACGTTCTGTGTGCTCGTGTTAATCCCCACTGTAACCTGTCAGCGGATATTTACTAGCAGTGTTAAACAGGCAGTGGTTTGTCCACACGCCGGTGCTGTGAAATGTGGACATGGCTATGGCTATGTCGGTTTGCTACCCTCATGACCGCGCAAGGCGAAGAACATTGGCACCCAGAGGACAAGCATACATTTAGCAGTTCAGGAATGATTGATGACATGTTTAAAGACAACAAGGGACAAGAGGATGGGAGATGGTGGGGGGTGTTTGTTTGTGGGGGTCACTAGCCTTTGGTGTCATCTTTCTTTCAAGTCCAAGTCTCTATTTGCTGAAGCCGTGACAAGTGCACTTTGGAAAGACTGAAGAGGATTTAATGAGCGATTGATAGGCGGAAACAACCGGGCCCAGAGCCTCTATGAGAATGCAAATACACACGCAGGTTTCCTGTTACCATTCAATGTTTGTCTGTGAACTCACATGAAAGAACTTGCTCCAGGCCCATTTGTTTGAGATGGATTTAGGATTATTTGCACCTCTTTCCACACTGAGTGTGAATTATAGCCCCATGTAGACACCCGATAGAGCTAAATAACATATCTGGCTGTTCCAAAGTATTCTTGTGTTTTTGTATCTCTAGTTTCCTTTCATGTTGTTTTAAAAGACTCAGGTTTCATGTTCTCCTTAGGCTGGGTGTTCTGAGAATATGGATCTCTATCCTACTGAATTGTATTCTGCGTTTTACTGAACGGTGTGTACACACTCTGCCTGCCTCTATGTCAGCTGTTGGGCTTTATCCAGCGAGAAAGAATGGCAGAAATCTGGTTGGAACATTCCACTGGCATCTCTCTCTCTCTCTCTCTCTCTCTCTCTCTCTCTCTCTCTCTCTCTCTCTCTCTCTCTCTCTCTCCCTGCCCCACTCCCTCTCTCTCTCGATCACTCTGCAAATGCCCCTAAATCAGGACCCAGCCGAACTAGCACACTATAGATAGCATGCACACAGTGACAGACATATCTTTCGGCATGTTCTCTTTCCTCAAGTATCATCGCAGACTTCCTCTACTCGTATTCCAGACAGCATTCTCTCGTTGTTTACTCTCAGCAAATTGCACTCCCACTGTTTACAATTTCGTTAATGTCTCTTAAATTAGTTTATAAAAAGCAGTCGTCCTGGCAGCATTTCTAGACCATACTTCATACACGCATCTTGGTCCAAGTTGGCCATTAGGCTCCTCCATATTGTCCAGGAAAAAGGGAAGTAGTCTGTTGGCAAGTGGACAGATGTCCTTAATACTGCTATATGACCATGCTCAGGGAAGGCGAAATGGGTCATTGGCATATTTACCCTGGCATAGTATAGCATGCTGCGTGCCGTGCTGGTCTGAGCTGTTTTCATAAGACTAGGCAGTGCAGCTTTTCTCATTGCGGCCTCGTTTGCCCCTTTAAATATGCCTGGCCATGACGCACATGGTATGGTGGTATGGTCCTTAAATATTCCGTCCTTAAAGCCCTGTGAGTGACAGAAGTCAGAAAACAGGGGCCCCCTCTTAAAGGGAAAGCTTTGCCCCCAACCCCCATTAATTAGCGTGCCAGAGAAGAAACCACATGGAAGCAGTGTATACACTCAAAGCCCAGCACGTCATGCATATGTTCTCCTTCTGTGTTCAATTTCATTTCCCTCTTTTTCCTCCTTCTTCGTCTCTCTCTCTCTCTCTCTCTCTCTCTCTCTCGTTCTTTACCGTTTCCTCCCTGCCTTTTGATCTCTTTCCGATATGTGTCTATTCTCCTTCTCCTTTTTTCCCTCATTCTTTCCCTCTGACAGAGTGTAGTGAATCTGATTAGTGAGCTCCAGGAGCAGATGTGTAGGATCCAGCAGGAGCTCACCGATAAAGCGCGGGGGAAAAAAGATCCTGTGGCTGAGAGGCCAGCTGACGGGGAGGGCCATGGCGGCGGCGGCGGTATCCCAGCTGAGGCCCCTGCCGGTGGGGCGGAGGAGGAGGCCAGCAGTGCCAGCGTGGCTCCCAGTCCTGGAGCTCCAGACACGGAGCAGAGTGTAGGGAAAACCCACCGCTGGATGTGGGATGCGCGCAGCTGTTTCATCTGGGCTAATAGGCTTTAATGCGGTCTCTAATAGTGACATGGAAACTTGTGGCGTGAATGAATGAGACTAATTGAATAACCTGCAATATGTTGCGAAATGCATCTTCTTTCCTTTAGGCTTTGGGCTTAGTTTGTTTTAAATGATCTGTCACAAAAAGATCTGTCATTCTGGCAGTTTGTGTAACATGACGTTATTCAAGATGCATGTCAGAGTGGCATGGTTATGAAGGGGATTTAATGTTGCTCATGCGCTTTGTCTGTGTGTGTGCAGAGTGATTAGTGCATTTCATAAGGCTACTCAGAGCACTTGAGGTTGACCAATCACCCCACCTCAGTACACGTTGCAAAACAGACACTGCTTTGTAATACAATACTCTTCACTGCCTGGATTTTATTTGGCCTGCTGTAACACTGCATTTACTGTGGAGTGAGATATGTATGATGTATATATTGAGAGATGGGCAATTCCACGCAAAACTGATCAAATCCATAACACCAACTAAATACCATGGCGTGTGTTGCCGTCATGGATGGGACAGTTTTGCCGGAATTGTCCAGATACAATTTTTGACCATTTCTGGTCATAGCATATTACCATAACATAAAATGCAGCTACAAATAAAGTGAACAAAATGCTGCTAGAAACCATTTTAAACATGGCACACTCTGGATCTTGGTGGTCTAAGTACCTGTGGTCAGTGCTAATGTCTGTGTGTGTGTGTGTGTGTGTGTGTGACCCCTGCAGGGCCTGCTGACCGAACTGAGGCTTCTGAAGGACAAGGTGGACGAACTGGAGGACGAAAAGCTTCAGTATGAGAAGAAGCTCAAAGCTACCAAGGTAAAATCAGTAAAAACTCCGTAAAAGTCTCTCTCTCTCTCCCTCTCTCCCTCTCTCCCTCTCTCTCTCTCATTTCTCAGATGCCCAGATGCGGCTGCTAACTGCCACTTACTTTAATCTCTCTCCCATGCTGTTGTTTTTTTTCCCCAGAATGAGTCATGGTTTCCACACGTTGTTGTATTTGCGTGTTTACTGTGCATGTGTTAAGTAGTAAAGTAAGTTTATTGGTGCAGAAGTGAAATTCAGTGTACTCTGAAACTCACTGCAGGACTCCACAAGTGGTCTCGGCGGTCGCTAGCTTCTTTTCTTTCTCAGCCTTTTCTTTCTCTTTATTTTCTTCTTTCCCTTTTCTTCTGCTTCTTCTCCTACTACTAGTCTTCCTTCTCTTCCTCCTCCTCCTCTTCCTCCTTCTTATTCTTCTACTGCTGCTACTACTATCTCTCCTTTCTTATTTCTTCTCTTCTCCTCATCTCTCCATGCTTCTCTGTCTGTCTCTAGCTGTCGATCTCTTCCTCTCTGCACATGTGCTATCAGTCGGTGCTGAGTCAGCTGGCTAGCCTGCGGCTGACCGTCGAGCACCTGCAGATAGAGAGACAGCAGTGGGAGGAGCGCTGCAGGACTCTCCAGGTGCACTTACCCACAATGCATCTCTTCCTTGCCCCCCCCCCCCCCCCCCCATCATCTTCTAGCCCCCGCCCTGCTCCTCAACCCCTCCACCTCCACCCAGTGCACACTCATCCTTCTGTCTTTATGTCTGCGGAACATCATGCCACTCCTGCTTCTGCTCCTGTCGACCTCCATGCCATTTCCAGCTCTCATCTCCTCTCTTCTCTTTCTGTTATTGTGTGTATCATTGCCATTGTGATGCAGTGTCATACTGTGAAGAAGTTCATGTCCCATATTCAATGTCCCATATATTAGCCACATAAATCGCAGGACAGTGTTTTATGCAAGTTATAAAATTTAAAAAGTGTATTGACCACAGTGCCCAATAGCCTAATCAGACTTAGATCGTGCTTTAGTCATAAAAAAGAAATGCATACCTATGTATGTATAGTACCGTCCCTGTGTATTAACCTCACGGAAGAAGAAATTTCACAAAATCAATTTAGAAAACCTTGATTAATGGGCTGAAAATGATGGCACGTTGGATAGCTGTTAGCCACTTAAGAACTGAAACAAATTGCAGATGTTATGGAAAGTATACAAAATTGTTTTATTTTCAAGTTAAGTAGTGACTAATGTTACTGCGATACCATGTATCGAAGTGACCGATAGCCTACACCCTGTTGACGCCTATGCTCAACAAGCTTAACTCCCCAGCCAACATGACCACAAGAGACAGTCCCTTTACAGGACATGGCTGGAGAGCTGTGTGCGGCCTTTGAAGCTGCTGTAGGCTTGGACACATTGTGGATAGGATTACATCCTTTTGAGACTTACTGCAGGACGCAGTGCGCTGTAACCCTGTGGTGAACCATGCACACACACCGCTCCTAGTACACAACGCCTTGTATGCTTGACCTGGATCCTCTGAGCTTATGTAACATCGCCCCAGAGGTGGAGATATACAGATTAGTCTCGTCCAGGTCTACATATTGAGATGCAAATTAGTTGAGAAGGAATGGCTGGGTCATCTATTCTCCAAAGCAACGTTTGCTGCCCTGGTTATATAACTGAAATAAAATGTAGTTTTCAGGTTTTGACACAGAAGTATTATTATGTTATTCAGTATATTTTGTTTTGGTATGTGGGGGCATAAGTCTTTATATTGTGTTGGGAAGATTGTGTCTGACTTAATAGAGACTGAATATTTGTAGGTAAAGCATTGCATCCTTTCCCTCATCCCATGCCAACGTTGACAAGTGTCTATCTATTATTCATGAGCGTGCTAATAACGGAGATATTTCCTTCCTCTCGTCCTCACGCTCCCTCTCTTCCCTGTCGCAGGTGGAGATCTCAAACCTCCAGCAACTCCTCATGTGCAAGAACACAGAGATTGAGACCCTGCAGGCTCAACTCCTGGCCAGGTCCCCCGTGTCCATGGACAGCGCAGAGAGAGGTGACTGACCCTGCGGTCCTCCGGAGCTGGCGCACCAGGCCACACTGTGTCTTATGTAACGGAATACGGCAGCAGATTTGTCTCCCACGCGTGTGTTTCTGCTGTGTCACTCTCGGTTTGCGTCCCTTGGGCAGCGGACCGTTTCGGCTCAGCGTGCTGTGTGTAGCATGAATAATTTGCGCTAACAGCAACGCGAGTTCCTTTTGTCATGTGGGCCGAGCGGGACAGATACATGTGTGTGCTGTTTGATGCAAAAATCACCGAAGGTCCTGAGATTCAGTAGATTCTAATCGTCTTGTCTGAGGAAACAGCACTTTTGACAGCAGATTTAAGCATACGTTTTACTGAGAGGTGGATGTTACTAGAGTGTGTTGTCAGAATGTGTTTGTGGTTGGTGTGTGGTGTTTTCTAACAACCCCC